>NC_134475.1:53425051-53544228 GCF_964194025.1 Convolutriloba macropyga | reverse complement strand
ATGTTTTGAGTGCATGCAACGTAAAAAATTAACGACACTACTTAGATGTCAGCAAAACAGGAAGTTCAGACCGTTGTCATGTCTTTGCACCATGTGGTTGCACCATGCCTGTGTAGCAATAAAATAACAAAAAATGGCAGTTGGAATTCAAACAACTGTCTTTGATTGAGACAGAAAACTGCCGCAATAGATTGGACTTTCTACGGCAAGATCGTCATATCGCTCATTAAACGCAACAAAAATTCACAGTAATGTGAGTTAGCACATAAATAGAACATTTAAAAAATATGTTAAGTTTTATAGTTTCCATTGAAAATGTTTGAAAAGATGCGAATCAATTGTATTTTTTTAGTTCCTCGTGTTGATCAACGACCTTTTGGCCTCTGGAGAGATCCCTGACATCTTCTCTGAGGACGAAATAGAAGAGATAGTGAACTCGATCAGACCAGAGGTCAAACAGGTCGCCATCCTTGACACTAAAGAGAACTGTTGGAAGTTCTTCATTGACAAAGTCCGCAAGCAACTTAAGGTACGCATAATATACCATTACACATTACATAAAGTTCAAGTAAATTTACCTGAAAAAAAAACCCTAAGAAAAAGATCTTGGAAAAAATCAAACTGAAACATTAACTCACCTTAAATTACCTCACTTCATTATTAAATCAACACTATCTTAAACACACTTGCTGCAAAATCGGTAACAACTAACTGTCACACACATGTTCAGTTAAGGTAATACTCTGAGCAATATTAAAATGCCATTTATAAATATAAAAATTAGTCCGCCAATTAATAAACAAATCTCAGTATTAGGGAAGAGCTTCCTTTTAGTTCATATACTTCGGTAACTATGTAAACAAAAATGTCCATTTCCTTGGCTTCACTTTCACGATCAAGGAAATTTTGAAAATATCGTCCTGAAAGCTGGAAACGCAGTCTTTGTGACAGAAACACTTAGTTTTTCTCAAAAGAATCTTACGAAAATGACAAACAGGTGTTGTCCGAAACTTGGTTTTTGCTCAGATCCGATTGGAGAGGTTGAACAGAAACAGCCTATCCAAATCAATGGATATGCTGATTTCAGACTTGCGTAACGTGACCAAATATTTAGTAATTAGAGACATCGAAAACTCTCAAAGATTACTTTTAACCACGAGCTATAATTTACTTCAAGAACATTGGTTCAATTTAATTTTCAATTAAGCCAATAGCCCTTAAAGTTTTGATTTGCAAAAATGCCTCAAAAAGCGAACAAAAAAGTATAAAATTGGCAATAAGTCAATTTTCCAATAAGTCGATAACTGGACATATTGGACAGAATTTTTTATTAAGAAACTCTCCAGTTAATGCCTCAGGGGGGAGAAAGTTTGTAAGATAAGCGGTAACTAGCGTTGACACCTCAATTTTCCTACATGATTTTGCATTGAATGCGCTGGAAATTACCTGTATAAATTCAACGCAGAAATTTTGTGAGACAATTGCGGTAAGTTTCTAAATTGTCAAATGCTCGGTCTTACAGAATTTTAGTTTTTAAGCGTAGATCTCACATAATTTTGCTTTCCATTTAGCGGTGCTCTTACATAAGTGAAACCTTTAGATCTATGCCTATGAGACTCGAACCACTGACCTCCTGTACGCTTGTCGCAACTGTTACCACTGTGTCACAGTACTTTAGTTTTCTTAAGAACCGTACTTTTTGTGAATTGACTATAACAGCACGTTCCTAAGCATGGATTTTAAATAATTTTAGCGTTTCTAAGAGTAGATCTTCTATAATTTTGCGTTCTTAAGGTTAGATTTTATTTAATTTTGCATTTCTAAGCAAAATTCTCACAAATATTGAGTACTTAATAGTCGCATTTGTGAAAATTCTGGCTCTATAGACAATTGTTGGATTTAATTTAATGAAAACTTTAGTTTAAATCTCGAGTTGTCAATTTACTTAACAAATAAATAAATTGTGTGACAAATAAATTGTATCGGGACTACTCTAAAATTCCTAACCTAACCTTAACCCCCCACGTACCTACCTACCTTCGGCTACAGATTTCCATCCTCTCACTCCCCTCAAAACACACTCATACCCAGCCCCCAAAATTATGTTTAATCAACTCTAAAATCAACGCAAAATTAGGTAAGGTCAACGCTAAATTCAACACAAAATTATGTAAGATCTAGGCCTAGAATTGCAAATTTAGATACGATCAACGCTAAGTATAATGCAAAGTTATGTGAGGTCACAACGCTAAGTTCAATGCAAACGTATGTCAGATCAACGCTAAATTCAACTTAAAATTTTGTAATGTCTACGCTTAGAAACGCAAAATTATATAAGATCTACGCTTATAAAAACGGCAATACTTTCTTTTAAACGCCTCAAGCGTAGATCTTGCATAAATTCAACACATACACCCTCAATCTTACATAATTTTGTGTTTTTTAGCGTAGACACCTCGGCCCGGGCCGTAGTGATGTCTAAGTGTAAATCAAGACTCATAATTGTATTAAGTGACGTGATGATCGTTGTTGTTAAGCATTTCTTAATCAACTTTCAGAATTCCTTTTGTACAGTGGAGAGGCCCAGTGGGTTTTTGTCGATACCCTTTTCAAATGCCCAGAAACCTATCAACATCATACATTTTCATTGTAAAAGAGTTGCATTTACAAATTATAGAAAACAGAACATTATTGAAGATGTTTTTTTTTCAGGTGGTCCTTTGTTTCTCCCCTGTGGGTAAGCTGTTGCGAGTGAGAGCACGGAGGTTCCCAGCTGTTGTCAACTGCACCTGTATCGACTGGTTCCACGAATGGCCTCACGAGGCTCTGGTCTCTGTCAGCTCCAAATTCCTACAGGAGGTACCTTTCATTCTACCGAGGACAAACCAGGTCTACCTAAGTTGAGAGGGGGTTTTCATGCCTCCCCCACCCGCGGCTCCTGCACAGCACTTTGGTTTTCATTAGTCTGTGTTTGTAAAAACTAATGCTAATTTTTGGTTTGATAATGATTTGAATAACGTAATAACAGGCGGAATTTGCCATTAAAATTTTTATATACAACCTTATATGGTCATATAATTGCGCTTTCTGAAACTTTGAAATTGTCAAGCTTTCTGAAACTAAGACATTGATCTCCAACAACAACCACTCTTGGGAAGATAGAGTGATCAAAAGCCCCTTCATCATCATAATATCATATTCTACCAGAAGGGGGGGAGGGGAAGGGTGGCAACAGTTACCAGTTTTTCGACGATTTTTAGAAAACATCCGAAATACTTAAATGTTTATGGACAATTTTGTACCTCTGCGATTTCAATGCCCCCCTTCCTTAAATTGAAACAAATGTGCCGTCTGTTGATCACCTACATCAAACAAACAGTGTTACCGAGTATACTAAATGAGCAGTCTATTTAAAGAGCTATTTAAATAAAGCGAGAATCTATCCAGCGAGAAACTTTATTACGTCATAATCTCTTAACCATGTAAGCCTTACAAAAAGATCAAGCTGGATTTGCCGGCCCATTGAGAGGGGCCTTTGGCCTTAATACGTTGTTCAATACAGGCACTTACAAACTGCTGTCTTTATCGTGGTTTACTCGAGAATTGAATCTTTATCGAAAGAGTGTTTCCGTCACCTTTATTTCTGGTGCCACGACCCGGGAATAATAAAAATTCTACAAAGTCTTCAATTCACCCGAGAGAACTACATGTACAAACAGGGAGGCAATCACCTCCACAGACTTCACAACCAGGTGCTAGAATTCGCAGTAGAGCTACAGAGCAGTGCTAACTACGTCGGAGTTGCCATCAATTTTGGATATCAACTGGAGAAACTGGACTTCGAAGGCAACTTCGCTGGGAGGTCCTGGCACGTTGAGCATTTAATTTGGTCAACAGTCAGATATTCGACTGTTATATAACTTGATCTGGAACAAATCTTGAATGCCAAAATTGGACGATGAGGATCTTGGTTTTTTCAACGAGAACGAGTATGAGATGAGAAAACAACCACACTTCTCAAGATGGGCCAATCTTTTCATGCACTGACGTCAACACTTCGGGCAGTGACTCGGCTAGTGGTGTGCTGGAGGTGACGAAACAAAAAAAAAAACTCCAAAAAACTTGTAAGACTCATCCAAAAAAAAAAACTTCTGATTGTTGCAGTAAATTAATATTATTTAACCGGCAAATCTAGCCCCCCAGAACCCATTTCCTATCCCATATAACAATTTTTAGAGTTCACCGGTCACCGATAACCCACCCCATATACATTTTTTGTTGAAAAACATCAATTTTGAAAATTTTTGGTCAAAATTTAGAATTGACCAAATCGGGGTGAAGGTTGGTACTTGGGTAAGTCTATTACACCTTTAAGCGAAGCGACCGAAAAAAAAAAAAAGTTTGAAAAAATTGACCAAACTTGAAAAAATTTTGCAAAAAATTTATATAAAGCGTTGATAGATGGCAGATAGAACACTTGTATAAAAAAGAGTATAATTAAGAGTTTGGTCAAGATTTTCAAATTTTGGAAAAAAAAGAATCAGATAACTGATTTTTTTAAAAATAAGCGCTTATTCTTGGTAACTCGCAAAAAAATTGTGCATTTAACATCAAGGTTCGGAGTTTGAGCAAAGCTCAAATCAATTATGTTGTAAAAACATTATATGGTTTTCATATTAGCTGCAAGTTCACTTCATCACGCCATAAAAACTGCGCCTCAAGTAACACAAAATCGTTACAAACGTAACGTTTACGCATTACCGGGTCTGAGTTTTAATCCTAACGCTTTGAAAGTCCGAAAAACCGCGCAATTTCAATTGAGTCACTTCTTCCGTGACAAAAAGAGGCTAGTTATATGGCATGATGTGGTGAACAATTCATTGTCCCGTCATCGCAGTAACAACAATAAGCCTTTAACACCTTCGCAGCTTATTGAAGTGCTTAAAAAGTATCAGGAGCGCATAGAAGCTATAGTGTATTGCCCCAGAGAGGGAACTCCTGATATTTCTGATCAGCTCAAGCGTAGTACTCTAGTTACCATACACTTAGTGAAAGACATTGTGTCTAGACGTAAACAGAAAGATCCTAGTTTACTTAAAGAGTACAGAGCATTACACCAAAGGCCTGCGCTTGAGCTGAAAACACTGACCATAGTCTTAGCTCATAAGAACAACCTCCGGTCCTTGATAACACGCTCCCGACCGAAGAAACTTTCAAAGCGCCGTCGTAAAACGCTTCGCACCCGTCATGCGTTCGAGGAGGCGGAACTCACACAAGCCTTTGATAACCTGAATGTCACTTAGTCTTGCGCTGTTTTGGGAGTCTACCCGCTGACTGGCGGTGTGACTTAGTTAACTCACGAGTTACGGGTTAGTTTGTGGTTGGTTCTCTCCGATAGCGCTTTACTAAACCTTTCGCTCTCCCCATTCTTCGAGTTTTTCACCACCGTCCGTTTTCCGCAGGTTATCTGGTTTCATTTTCCGTTTCCGTCCTTTTGTTTCCCTGTCACTTTGTTTCCTCCTATCTCCCGTTTATCTGTTGTATGATGTAGTATGTTGAGTTTCTGCTGTAGTAAAATTTCTCTCTGCTAGTATGCTGGTTTGTTGTGTAGTCTCATTCCTTGCTAGGGTGTGACTTAAGTTCATTCTGGAGTTACGGCTGGTTTGTTTCGTGACTTTCACCACACTGGTTTGCTAGCAATTTGTTGTAGCTTTATTAGTTTTTGTAGTATGTACTTTTGTTGTCTGGGTAGGGTGGTTTGCTAGGGTGTGACTTAAGTTTGTTCTGGAGTTACGGCTAGTAAAGTTCCTGACCTTTTCGACTTTTGGTTATACTACACTGTTGTCGTAAATTGTTTCATGTTTAATGTTTTGATGCCGTTGTTAAAGCCCCATAATGATTTGTGCTAGTGTACCTGGCAGTAGCTCGTCTCCTTCTTTCTAGGGTGTGACTTCAGTTTATTCTGGAGTTACGGCTAGCTTGTTTGGTTGAGTTGTTGCTGTGGTCTGTTAGCATCGATCTTCCCGCCTCCTCGCTTGTGGTTTCCGCCCCGCCCGTGCCGTTTTCCCGTTTCGTCGCGCGCCACCAGCCCGACGTTTCCGCCCCGCCCGCGCCGTTTTCCGGCTTCGTCGCGCGCCATCCGCCCGACGTTTCCGCCCCGCCCGTGCCGTTTTCCCGTTTCGTCGCGCGCCACCAGCCCGACGTTTCCGCCCCGCCCGCGCCGTTTTCCCGCTTCGTCGCGCGCCATTCGCCCGACGCTCCCGTTTGTCCGTCCGGTTTCCCGTCGCGTCGTGCGTTATTCGTTCGGCGTCTCTTCCCGTCTCCCGTTCTGTCCCTTTTTGCGCTTCCTGCGCACCGTTCTTTCTTTCTTTCGCCGGGTACTATTGTACTCGACGAACATCTTTGCTCTTTGGCGGTTTGCTAGGCAAATCGTCACACTAGGGTTCGGTATAACCCATTTGTGTTGTGCTGTTGCATGTGTGTGTACTTTATATTAGTACCAAATTAAACTTGTGGTTCCTGTTTTTCTTAAGATCATGACAACTTTGCAGGACAAATTCAACAAACTTTATAGCGCAAGAGCAAAATTAGAGGCTGAACTTAATAACATCTATGGGGAAATTAACAATGCTGTTGATAAGCAAGACAGGAAAGTTAAGATTGAACGTCTGATTGTGAAGTGCAAAGATGCTTTTACTAGAGTAGTTGATAAGAATGAAGAGCTCTTTGACCTGGCACAAAAGACTGAAGATCCAGACGCTGCCTGTAAGAATCTTGAGAAATGGTTAGAGACTGTAACAAAGAAAACCGATGAATTCATTGCTGCTGCTCGAGGGTATATCAATTCGGTCCATGACAAAGAGACAGCAGAGCTGTATACCTCTCATCATTCAAGATCAGGTTCACACATTACTTCCTCAAAAAGATCAAGTCAGCGTCAACGAGAATTAGAATTATCAAGACTAAAAAGGGAGGAACTTGAGAAACAACATGAGGCAAAGCTTCGCATTGCTAGACAGCGTCTCGAAATTGAAAAACAAACGAAATTGCGAGAATTAGAAATTGAGCAGCTTGAGGAGGATCATCGAAAGGAAGTAGCTGCTGCAGCCCTTGAGGAAATTGAGTTGATGACAAAATCATCAGCAGACGGGTCTGGTACAGGCAAAATGAGTGGGCTCTTTACGGAAAGAAGTTCAGTCAAGAGCAAGAAACTTGTTCAAGATTGGGTTAATTCATCACCAGCCGGGAACATGGCAGATGTTGCAAACGAACCGAGTTTGCACTTTTCTGGTTCCATCGCCCAATCCAACCAAGCAATTGTCCAACGACCTTCTTCAGCTCAACTTCCAAACTCACACTTCAATCTCAATACACATGGTCAAGTTGAGGCCAACATCAACCTCCCTGTCCATGAACCAAGTAGTAGAACCAATGTAACCAATGATGCACATGTTGCAAACAACATCATGCAAGAGCAGCGACAGCCTCAATATACGCCTCCATCACCACCAATAAACTTTGGTATGCCAACTCAACTAAACGCCCCAAACACAGCCCGACAACTGTCTCAAGCAACAATGCACTTCGATGGTTTACAGTTAGATCATCAATTCCCTCGCAGGTCGAGCATGCCGGGACAGTTGAATTTAGTCAGCCCATCGCGTTCACTACCTTTAAACACACTTGTGCCGCAACAAGCACACATAAATGTACCAGCCCCTCCATCCCCCGTTCTAAACCCCGCACCACCGCATTTTCCGTTAATCCCACCAGCATTCCGCTTTCCTCCTTCGCCGCCACAAGCACTCCCACTACAAGCCACTAACCCCGTGGCGAATAATGTCAATCTGTTACCCCATTCTCCGCCTGCACCATTCATTTCCTCGGCAAACAATTTCGTGCCTCAATTAATTCATCCACCACCTCCACAAAAGACCTTTCAGCCCCAAAACTTTGTACCCATAACCCATGCACCTCCTGCTCCTCCAGATCCAAATGTCTGGCGTTTTCCGGCAGCAGTCCCACCTAATGCAGTACCACTTGTACGTACATCTGCAAATTTATACACCGTACAACCGGCCCCGTTAATCAACCCTCATATATCTACATCGCACCGCTCCCCTCATGTACAAGCAGCAGCAGGCGCTCAAAAATACGTAACATCAGACTTCATGCAAGCGAATCCATTTAGTTCTTCCGTAGGTACCGCCCCCACCTTTGTCACTCCGATCATTCCGCCAACGTATGGAGCTACCGTTCCGAACCCGTGGTGTTGGGGTGGCCCGCCGCATCCCACACCTTCGGCTCCTTCTTTGGACTCTGCGGATTTGATAAAGCAGTTGGCGGACGCAATTACTTGTAAGAAGAACGATCCACTGCCCGAGTGGAAGTTTGGCACAATACAATGGTGATCCCCTGCAGTGGCACGAATGGTTCGGACAATTTAAAAGCGCCATAGACTCACAGTCCTTGACTGATGACGTCAAGTTAACATACTTAAAAACTCTTGTAACTGGAAAAGCTAAAACCGCCATCGCTGAGTTCGCATACTGCGGTGTAATGTACAAGGACGCACTTAGAACACTCGAACGTAAATTTGGCCAACCACAGGCAGAAGTCAGTGCACACTTAGAAAAACTCAGCTCTTTTCCACCACTAAAGATGCACAATAGTGATAACATCATAAACTATTCTGCAACAATTTCAAGTCTTGTTGGGGTCTTTAAATCACTTTCATATGACGCAGACCTTAAGAGCGCCTCACTTCTCAATACGGCTGTGCAAAAATTGCCGCCCAATCTGAAAGAGTCTTGGTCACTCTTCACAGTGAAGAAACATTGGGTTAAGCCAACACTCCTTGACTTCAACGATTGGTTGAAGGAGAAGGCCGAGGCACATGATTTAATGAAACAAACTTCGTCGAAAGCAAAAACTGAGGATAACACCAACTCAGTAGTAAAGACCAAAGTTGCCTCAAGAACTTTTGCTGCTAATACACAAACTAAGGGCACTCAGAGACCAGCCTCAACATCGGCAACGCCTGCAACCCCTCGCTGCATCGTGTGTAAAGGCAATCATCGCATCTGGGAGTGTAGGGTATTTAAAGAAAAGTCTCCCACTCAGCGAGCAAAGGTAGTGGCGGAAGCAAAACTGTGTTTCTCATGTTTGAGAGAAAAGCATATGTTTAGGCAATGCCCAAATCCCAGGAAATGCAGGAAGGACGGTTGCAACAGCTCCCATAACACACTTCTCCATGGAGCTGAGAGGGTTTATCCATCAAAATCCCCTTCAAACGGCAACAACAGTAACTCTAATGCTGGCGCAAATCAAAGTAAACTTCCTAGTGTCCAATCATCGAGTAAGACCACAACTTTGTCATATGTGAGTAATGTGAAAGGCCTCCTTCAGGTGACTGAATTACAGTTAAAGAGCCCTTCCGGTAAAGACACCACGGCTTTAGTTTTGTGCGATACCGCTTGCAGTAACTCTTGGGTGTCCAATGATCTTGCAAATAGACTTGGTTTGCACGGTACAGCATTGAAACTAACAGTCAAGGGTATAAATACCGAGGAGGTTGTAGACACTAAGTTAGTTGAACTAATTGTAACACCACGCGACAACCAAGCATTTGAACCATTTAAAGTCAGCCCTTACGTAAAGGAAAATTTGAATGTAGGCGCCGATGTCATTAACATTAAAGCACTTCAGGAAACATACCCGCACCTAGCAGTTCTAGACCCAGTTACATATTGCTATGGAAACATCGAGATGATACTTGGACAGGATGTGTATCATGCCATCCGCCCGTTAGAGTACTTCGCTGCCGACGAGAAGTCCTCGCCCTTCGCTGTTCGCTTGCCCATAGGTTGGGTTCTAAGCGGCCCTCTACCGTCGTCTTCAGGTTTAGTCTCGACTTGTTTCAAAGCTAATTTGGAGCAGGATTTTGAACTCGCTAGTCAGGTAAAATCTTGGTACGACATGGAGTCGTACGGCGCACTTAAGCAAGTAGACCCACGATCCGCCTCGGATGCGCGTGCGCATGAAATTCTTGAAAACACCACCGTGCATAATGGAAAAAGGTACGATGTAGGAATGCTATGGGCTGAAGATAACATCGAACTGCCCAACAATTATTTGTCAGCACTTGTTCAATTAAAGTCTTTGGAAAAGCGGCTAACGAAAGATCAGACATTAAGGGAAAAATACTCGAATACCATCAAAGATGACTTAGACAAAGGCTACGTAGTAAGGGTCAAAGATGCTCATAAGGTGGAAAGTCGCTCGGAACGAGAGTGGTACCTACCACACCATCCGGTTGTTAACCCGAACAAGCTGGGCAAGGTTCGTAGGGTACTAAACGGAGCAGCAAAATTCCATGGCGCATCTCTCAATAAGTCATTACTCACCGGACCTGACCTACTGCAAAACCTAATCTATGTACTCCTACGGTTCAGACAACATCCATTTGCCGTATCCGCCGACATCGAGGGAATGTTCCTCCAAGTTGGAGTGTTACCATGTGATCAGCCATCATTGCGCTTTTTGTGGCGGGAGGACCCCACATCAAATGTTGTGGTACACCAGTATACGCGCCACATCTTTGGGGCAAAAGATTCGCCCACCTGCGCCAACTACGCACTTCAGCGCACGGCACGCGATAATGCTAAGGAGTACCCAGAAGCTGCGAAAGCCGTCCTTGAGAACTTCTACATGGACGATTACTTGGACTCTGTGGAATCCCCCGAGAGGGCCCTCATTAGGTCGAAGCAATTGGTACATCTTCTCCATCTAGGTGGGTTCAAGCTTACGAAGTTTGTAAGCAATGTACCAGATCTGGCTGACCGAATTGATGGGTCTACTCAATCCACTGAACCGAAGGTCATCGTTTCATCGAAGGAGGAATCAATGCACGTGCTTGGGCTTAAGTGGGATCACAACAACGATACTCTGGTTGTGAGTAGGGGTACTAACAGCACCATCACGAAAAGTTTAACACAGCGCTTGGTCTTAAGTCTTGTGTCAAAGGTCTACGACCCAATTGGTCTTGTCGCACCTTTCACTGTTGGTGCTCGGTTAATCTTGAAAGACATTTGGCGTGTCAATGGACAAAGTTGGGATGACGAGTTACCTAAGGACACAGTTGATAGATTCCTTGCCTGGTGTATTGAACTGCCGCGGTTAGCTGAGATCACTATACCGAGAAGTTACTTTTCAGGACCATTCCAACATCTTGAACTCCACATGTTTGGTGATAGCTCGCAAGACGTATTCAGTGCAGTAGGTTTTCTCAGGGCTCAAGTAACTTGCACCTCCGGGGAGATTAAAACAGAGCTGGCGTTTGTCTTGGGCAAGGCCCGTGTTGCACCTATGAAGGTAATGACAGTTCCTAAGTTGGAATTACAAGCCGCTCTCCTCGCTGCCCGTTTAAAAAGGGAAATCTGTCGAGCATTAACGGTTACTGTGGATAAAGTCTTTATGTGGACAGATAGTACCATCGTCTTGCAGTGGATAAACTCAACAAACAAACACCCCATCTTCATTGCAAATCGTGTTAGTGAAATCCTGGAGAACACCAGCGTTGACCAATGGAACCACGTCGCCACTTGTGATAATCCGGCAGATGCTGGCACGCGTGGCATGTCCGCTGAAGTTTTGCAATCAAGTAGCTGGGTGAGGGGTCCTGACTTCTTGAGAACTAAGCAATTCCCTTTTGTGCCAAATACTGACGTCGTTGATAACATCAAACTCGACGTTGTAACCAAGGAACAAGATGATGACTCCATCTCATCTTTAGCCGCATCCGTAACCAAGCCCCCTAAGGAACAAAGTATCAATCTAATCCCGTTTAATAAGTTCAGTTCTTATCAAAAATTACTGCGGGTCACCGCATATGTGCTCCGTCTTTTACCATCTCATGAAAGTTACCGTACCGTAGACGGCAGCATAGCCGATCCTGTTGAGCTTGACGAAGCCGAGCGTCATCTCCAGTACTTGGTTCAGGAAGAGTCCTTTAGTACTGAAAGAAAGGACCTTCTCGACAACAAATCCGTTAAGAAGAGCAGCCGCATTGCTCAGTTCACTCCGTTTATTGGGCCTCATGGTCTCATCCGTTCTTCTGGTCGACTCCGACGGCTAGTGGAAATTGACTTTGACACTAAGCATCCTATCGTGCTGGATGCGCGTCATACTTTTGTTAAACTGTTTCTGCGGCATGCTCATTTGAAGAACCATCATCAGGGCATCGATTACTTACGGTCAAAGGTACAGGAACGTTATGCCATCCTAAAACTACGCTCCACACTGCGTTCCATCAAATCAAACTGCGTCTTGTGTAGAAAGTTCCGTGCAGCAACCATTCAACCTATCATGGCAGACCTCCCAAAGGAGAGACTGGCATACCAGTCTCCTCCCTTTACCAACACCGGGGTTGATTACTTCGGCCCATTCTACGTCACAGTTCGTCGGACTACCGAGAAGAGGTGGGGATTTCTCTTCACTTGTCTCACTACTCGTGCTGTCCATGTTGAAGTTGTCCCGTCCATGGACACTAGTTCTTGTGTAATGGGAGTGGAGCGGTTCGTCTCCCGTCGGGGTACTCCTGCTATGATTTGGTCGGATAATGGTACGAACTTCATTGGAGCGGAGAAAGAGCTCCGTGAATGAGTGGAAAAATGGAATACGCTTAACATTGCCACCGAACTTGCACATAAGGGCATTAAGTGGAGGTTCAATCCACCCAGTGCGCCACACCAAGGTGGCATCTGGGAGAGGCTAGTTCGAAGTTTTAAAAGAGTACTGTACACTATCCTCGGTACGCGTCGCCTCACGGATGAGGTGTTGAACACTACCTTTTGTCTGGTCGAATACGCACTAAACTCACGTCCCTTAACGCCCGTAAGCGCCGACCCGTCCGACCTAGGCGCTATAACACCTAATCATTTTCTACTCGGTAACCAAGCAACCAGAATTCCGTCTATCGTTGGCGTCGACGAGTTCGATCATCGTAAGCGATACGCCCGTGCACAGTCATACGCCAATGCAATTTGGGCACGTTGGCTCAAGGAGTATGTACCTGCGTTGAACCGTAGATCTAAGTGGCAGACGCCTGCCGAGCAGCACCTCAAGGTCGGTGATTTAGTTTGGATCGTTGAAGAAAGCAACCCTAGGGGTTACTATCCAACCGCTCGGATTGAGGAACTTCGGTACGGCTCCGACAGCGTCGCCCGCTCCGCCGTCTTACGCACGTCATCCGGATCGCTCGCCCGCCCACTCGTTAAGCTTGTACCGATCCTCCCAACATTTTCTTCCGGGCCGGAGGATGTTACCGAGTATACTAAATGAGCAGTCTATTTAAAGAGCTATTTAAATAAAGCGAGAATCTATCCAGCGAGAAACTTTATTACGTCATAATCTCTTAACCATGTAAGCCTTACAAAAAGATCAAGCTGGATTTGCCGGCCCATTGAGAGGGGCCTTTGGCCTTAATACGTTGTTCAATACAGGCACTTACAAACTGCTGTCTTTATCGTGGTTTACTCGAGAATTGAATCTTTATCGAAAGAGTGTTTCCGTCACCTTTAAACAGAATTGAATTAAATTTTATGTTTGAAGAAACCTTTTTTGCTAATTCAATCTACAAATAAATTTAAAAACCTAAAAGTATGTGCTCACAGCTTGTTTTGTTTTGTCCTCTAGGTTGACCTGTTGACCCCTGAGCTGCGAGACAGTGTGTCCAGCTTTGTCGCATACATCCACACAAGTGTGAACAACATGAGCCAAGTATATTTGGAGGTAATCTAATATTCGTTACTTAATGTCATTCTGTTTTCATCTTCAGCTTTCCGAAACAACTGGAAGTTGCTTTTTACTTTTAGCTTTGTCGGTGGGAAAAATTATGATAGGCATGTTGTGTGGTTTGAGAAATCACTGGCATTTTTGAAAATCGATTTAAAAGAAGAATTGACTTCCTAACCTCGTTCAATTGAAGAACTCATCCACTTTTTAAGAAGCTGTGCAGTAATTGTCAACTATTTTTCACCAACTGATTCTCTAACAAAGCCCCCAAAATGAAACGTACGCTGCTGTTGAAGCAAAGACGAAATTTAAAAACAGTTTACACTTTTGGCTGGTCTGTTTTTTAATAAATGCGAGACTGATTAAATCGCCAGTAAAAGATTTCACCAATTTCGGTCAACCAAGTTTTAATACTTTTTGTTAATATTAGAACGAGAAGCGATACAACTACACCACCCCCAAAAGTTTCCTGGAGTTGATCAAACTGTACCGGTCCCTGCTTGAGAGGAAGCACGCGGAGCTACTTGGGAAGATGGAGCGATTGGAGAACGGGTTGCTGAAGTTGCAGAGCACGGCTAGTCAGGTGGATGCTCTTAAAGAGAAGTTGGCTGTCCAGGAGATACAGCTGGCTCAGAAGAATGACGACGCTGATAAACTCATTTTGAAGGTTAGTCAGAATAAAACGTGACACACCTCATCAAAGCACTCTTGCAAGAAAGTTTTACATTTTAAACCCACAAAAATGCAATCCTAGACTCATGAAAAGACCATGCTCGACCCTAATTTGTTATGAAAAGACCTAATCTGGACCCATGAAAAGACTTTGCTCCGACTTCAACTAGGAGCTGGACTGTGTATTTATAGTCAATAAAGTCTCCCCCTACTAGAATTATAAAGTCTTCATAAGTCGAGGTCTAAACCTGGGTGACAAAAGTTAACACAATAATCTGTATAAGGTCAATTTACGTTATCAAATGTGGCTGACATTGAAATGAAAATGATCCAGTATTATTTCTAGGTTTGTGAGAACTACCGGATCTATTATGTTTTGCCCCCCCCCCCCCCGGTGTTTTCTATGCTGCCCGCAGTTACAATTTAGCACGTTACTGCATGTGCGCCTGGTGGCGTAAAAGTTGCCCACTAAGCTGGGGGGACAATAAATCCAAAATACCTAAGAGAAATACTCTCATACGTTTCTAAGAGAGAATCGTATTCGGCTCCCTATCTTAGTAGACGTAGTTTCTATGCGCCAGGGGCACGTGTCATTTTTACAAATTGGTGTTTGAAAACTCATAATTTGTACCTGCAGGTTTTTGTACGAATACCGAGAACGCGGTGAAAATAAATATTTCACCGCATTTCTTACGAAAATTTACCGCCAAACCTCGACCCGGGTGGATCCCGAGTTTATCATCAAGATTCGCACAGAAATGGTATCGTTTGACTGTATGTAGGTTGGAGCTGAGTCGGACAAAGTGGCGAAGGAGAAGGCAATAGCAGATGAAGAGGGCAGGAAGGTGGCTGCCATCAATGACGAGGTGTCTGCCAAACAGGCATCCTGTGAGACTGACCTGAAGAGGGCAGAACCCGCCCTGGCTGCGGCCGAGGCTGCACTCAACATTTTGGACAAGGTCACATTAAACAAATATCGCATCTGTTCAGCCTGCGTTTGTTTTGGATTCCGCAAATGCAAATAAAAGGATGATACGAAAACAAACCCCGTTGATAAATCCGAGAATAAATATCCGTTAACGTGAATTCAACATCAAGGATCAACGAAGACTTGTTATATCACATATTTTTTAAAATTGAAGTTCTAGGGAATATATCTGAAAGGCTTGGACTGCACTATGCGCAAGCGTTGACAGCGAATCCAGCTAAAAATTTATATTCAGAATAAATCTTATCAGAAAATAACTAAGTTGTAAAGTCGCAATGTATATAGACAATTTATCAACAGGGCTAAACATTTTCCCGTAAACGTAAATTTTTGTGTATCGCATTTACTTCAACTTCAGTAATTTCAACATGATTTTAGACCAACTTGACAGAGCTGAAATCGTTCGGTTCCCCTCCGGCAGCTGTGACGAATGTGACAGCAGCTGTGATGGTGTTGCTCCTCGGAGGACAGAGTGGCAAAGTGCCAAAAGACAGAAGCGGGAAGGCTGCTAAGAGCATGATGGCCAAAGTGGATGAATTCCTGAACAATCTCAAAAATTATGACAAGGATCATATTCACGAGAATGCTATCAAAGCTATGCAGGTACAAAAATTATACAAAAATTGATTGAGATTTGGTTGAACTTGACATGATCAGAGGTAATTTTTGAGCCCGGACCTGAGTCTCATAGAATATCAGTACTGAAACATTGTATTCCAATTGTATATCATCGGCCCAGTACTGTATCAGTGTATCCTAAGAGTATCATGCTACCTCATTATGTGCAGTTTAAGTATCGTAGATATTTTTTATTTTTTCTGACAATAGACTGAACATCCTTTGTTTTGATTGGCATAATTAATGTTTATATGGAAATCATGAAAAAATAAGAAAATTTCGAAAAAAATTCTATCGTCCAAAAAATAAATTTTGGATGATGCTTTTTTTTAGCATGACTATGATATTACTATCTTAGAACATTGCAAATAACGTTTTATCATTAAAAAGTACCAGCCAAAACCAGCAAATACACGCCCAGGGCCTGGAATCTGACGAATTTCGCAAAATCTGCAATTTTTGGTCCAATTTGCCGATTTCTATGTTTTTTTTTCTGGTGTTAATTGAGTAATACATGGTTTGGGGATTGGTATGCTATGTGACGAGGGTCCGGGTAACAATTAATTGAGCTGCGGATCAACATGTGCCTGGAAATTGCTCCAGAGCCATTGTTGAGGTAAGATATCAAAATTAACTCTTATCTGAGTCACATAAATCCTAAACCTCGACACGCGACCTGATGATGATCTTCAGATATTTATGGTCAAATATAGATCATGCTATGCCACAATGTGATTGTTTAGGACTATCTAAACAACGAAGAGTTCAACCCAGACATAATAGGCAAGAAATCCTTTGCAGCAGCCGGACTCTGCTCCTGGGCCATCAACATCGTCAAGTACTACGAGGTCTTCTGTGATGTCCTCCCGAAAAGACTGGCTCTCGAAGAGGCCAACCGGGAATTGAATGCGGCTAAGGAGAAGTTGAGTGGCATACAGGCCAAGATTGCGGTTAGTATTTTTTTCAGCAACTGAAAACCGTAGCGCATGGTAGAAATCATCCTAGAATTCATTCCAATCTTAATGGATAAGACTCCCAAATTTAGATATCTTTAAAGGACGCACGGGGACTTTTTCAACAATTCATAATTCATGACGGGGTGCTTACTTACTTCTCATAGCTCAAAATTTTAACAAATAAACCTCTGAATTGGGTGACTAATCTTTGTTTTTTTTCAGGCAATCCACTTTAGAATATCGTCATCACTATCATCATGTTAGAACTTGGAACTATACTGTTGCTCCAGAATGTCTAGCATGGCAAGGTTAGAAAAAGAATAATTGCTGTTTTTGTAGATTTTTATTAATTCTTAATTAATGATTTCAATTTAATAAGTGCAATTTTTAAATATTACATCTTGAAGGTTGCAATTTGCAAGGGTAGTCTAATGATCTGTTCGGAGTTGTCTTTTATACTGGATACTTTTTTTGTAAATGTTTTTTTAATTTTGCGAGACGTTCGTTGCACTCGCCACCGACTTGCCAAGCTGATTTCTATGTATAAATCTAACCTTTAAAACTTTATGAGGAAAAATTTTATCTGACCAAAAATTCTGTACATTGTCACACAGGATCCAATTATATAGCACATGAAACCAAGGGATCATCATCGTAGTAGAAGGGCTATGTAAACGTTATAAGATCTTTGTATGGTATCCGAAAGGCGGCATAGAGGCGTAGATGTGGTGAAATCTCCCCTGAAATACATTGCTCAGCCCGTTTTTTCCCGAAACCAGTCATATTTCAGTCAAAATTTGCCCTCTTTGCCGAACACTGATGATTGTATAATGCTTTTTTGCTCGCTTTCCTTGTACTTCTTCATATTATGATCACATGCAATGTGGTGTGTATATTTGTGAGCTATTGCACTGAAGAGATACAGTGCCATAGCCATTGTACACATCGTACACATTGCTTCATTGGGTTTACTTTTTTTTTAAAAAAAAGATGATGTACTTCATAAACATTCTATTTTGGCCTGGAATACAGCGCTCACTACTTGAACTACGCTTCTTCCGAAGTGCAGCAGTTTTTCCCTATGATATATTTTGTTAAAATCGAATGCACCGATGGATGAGAATAATCTACAGAAACAGACTTTGGTTTCAGTAGGGGACTCTTTTTTTAAAAAAATCGCTCATCTCATTGTCTCTTTGTTCTACGATTCGTAAGTTTTTTTAGCGTCCAATTCAGCACTCTACCGACTGTGCTTCAAACAAAGGCCATTGATATAAAGGGCCTGCCTGGCCGTCCCGTATATTAAAAAGTTGTCCAGGGTCAGTTTTTGTGGTTTATTTCATTGCCACAGAAAGACGCTTGTTGGTATTAGATTGCATCAGGCTGGTTCATAGAGAAACCGAAACATTTATGAGCTCGACCTCAGTTGGCCGAGTTGTCCAAAGAAAAGCCATAGAGATATTGTCTATTTTTTTTCTAGTATATACTGTTCTCAAGACAAGTCCCTCAACAGTCCCGGTTTTAATTACTGACAAAAATCTCAAAACGATTTTAAATGCTGAATTTTTATTCAAAATTTTTTGCTATTTAATTACTCCTGTCGGCAGAACACCATGGAGCAGTCGTGGAAACAAAACAAGCGTCACGAATTTTAAATTCTGAACTTTTTTGAATCTTTTTGAATTGCTCTCGACCGAACTTTAAAACAATTATTAAATTTTGCTTCACAGAAATTCATTTCGGTTAAAAAGTTTCTTCAAAAAAATTATAACTATCTTAATTGAAATTCAATATGACCACAGCTAAGGAACACAGGCTGAGAGTTTGATTTTTACCCAAATTTCCAAACCTTTCAGTATCTAATTTATACACTTCGAAAGAGGTTTCTGAATACCATTTCAAAATTTTCAAAACAAAATTGATATTCTTTTGATTTTTTTTCAAATGCAGTCAGTTTCGATATGAGATTGATCTGAGAAATAGATGCTTGCTTTTACAAGCCATATCAAGTTTTTATCTTAAAAAAATCTTAAAAGCAAGCCTTTTTGAACCAGAGGCAAATTAAAGAAAAATTTAGAAAATAAGCAAAACATGGCAAAAATAGAGCATAAGCAATAATTTTTTGTAATGAATGCGGGATTTAAACCGTTATTCCGACTACTCGAACTGATAATTCTAGTTATTGCAAACAATTGACCTTTCTGGCTCGAGCAACCAAATTGATTAATTCTTAACTAAAACAAACTTATTCCAAAATTCAGGTAATACAACGATCAATACAACAGTTCCCCCAATACAAAATGTCCAGCTAGCATAAAAGTTTTCACTTTACAATTTTATCTTAAAACTTATAATTGTTTACTTAGGTCTTTTTAAAATTGACCACAAATTTTAAAAAAAAATGATTATTAATGGCTCCCCAACGAAGTATGAAGCAAATATTTTAAACCTGTGTGTCTTTTTATGCAAAGTTATTGCGTGACCATTTTGTTCTTGAACAATCTTCGAATTTCATTTCTCGAATAATTATTTCAAGTTTGATTTCTTGATTTATGAGTGACCTGAATTGATTTTATTCAGAAATTAAGTCGGCTGCTAAAACAGATTCGATTGTAAGATAAGCAACCAAAAGACCCTGATAGTCGAGAGGTTAACGTCAGTAACTCAGGAAGTCGAGGGTCCGAACTCGTCCGTACTCGTTAAGAGTAAGCAAAATGATTTGCACCAATAAATATTTATATAGGCTAATGCCCTTTCTGCATTAAATAGCCCTGCCTGTGATTCGGGGGAAAATTTTTCCGACGTTAATTGGTTTATATTTATTGTTGCGTTCAAATTTATTTAACCAGTAATAACTGGTTATACTTTTTTTAATCAAATTTTGATGAAAATTCGAATTGACACTTCCCAAAAAAGTTTATTTCCCCAATAAAAGTTGCAGATTTTATTTAAAAGTAGTGCTTAGAAGCCCCAAAGAGGTTTAATTGGGAGCCTGTGAACTTTTTCAGGGTCTGGAGGCGCAGCTGAATGGTCTTCTAGGAGAGTTGCAGGCTGCGACAGATGAGAAAACTGCATGTCAAGAGGAAAAAGACAGGACCAACCTCACTATTGAACTGGCTAACAGACTAGTCGGGGGACTCAGTAGCGAGAAGCACAGGTGAGATAATTATAAAAACATAAAACACATGATTTCCAAGTGCATATTTTTAAATTATCAATGATATACTACTCGGTAGTGTATATTAGTTATTTCTTTAATTAGTTATATCAACTACGAAATAATATGTTATAACGTCTAACGTAGTGGACAAGTTGTAGTAATCATTTTAATTGTTCTAGACATGATTTTTTCGGAAAGTTACAACAGAGAGAAAGTTATATGCCAGAATTAAGCATACGATAGTAGTAATAGTCAAGCAAGAGTGGGGGGGGGGGGGGGGGTAAAAAGACGTACCTATGTATAAAGATTACGTATAGCCCATTTTCCATCAAATCCCAAAGACGTACCTCACAGCATGATACCCACGCTGTTCACACGAGGGGGATTAGCAAGATAATCTCTTAATATTAAATAAGTAAGGTCATTTACCCATTCCCATATTGCAGTTTACTAACTTCAATTGCCAAGGACGTACCTCACAGCATGATATCCGAGCTGTTCACGCGAAGGGGATTAGCAAGATAGTGCCTTAACAAGAAAATAAGAAGGTCATTTACCTTCTCCCGGAATGCAATTTACTAATGTCAATTTCCAAAGACGTACCTCACATCATGACACTCAAGCTGCTCACCCGAAGGGGATTAACTAGGCAATGTCTTAATATTAAATTAGATACTATGACTCATTGACAGTTACTTACGGCTTACGTGATTTTCGAAAATGTACCTCACAGCATGATACCCAAGCTGTTCACACGAAGGGCATTAGCAGGATAAAGCCTTAATAAAAAACTGTTTAGGTCGTTTACCTTTTCCCATATTACACTTTACAAATATCAATTTCCAAATATGTACCGCACAGCTTGATACCCAAGCTGTTCACACGAAGGGCATTAGCAAGATAAAGTCCTAATAAACAACTATTTAAGACATTTACCCTTTCTCATAGTAAACTTTTCTAATGTAAAATTCCAAAGAAGTACCTCTCAGCATGATACACAATCCGTCCACACTAGAGGGATTAGCACGATAGCGCCTTAACATCAAAATAGTTGGGTCATTTACCGTTTCCTATAGTACACTTTAATAATGTCGATTTTCAAAGACGTACCTCACAGCATGATACCCACGCTGTTCACACGAAGCGGACCAGCAATATAATCCCTCAATAACAAATTAGGTAGGTCATTGACCCCCTCCCACGTTACACTTTACTAATGTCAATTTACCAAGACGTACTTCACAGCATGATGCCTAAGCTGTTTACACGAAGGCGATTAGCAAGATAGAGCCTTAACAACAAATTAGTTAGGTCATTAACGTTTTCTCATATTACACTTTACAAATGTCAATTTACAAAGACGTACCTCACCACATGATGTCCGAGCTTTTCACACGAAATGGATTAGCAAGATAATCCCTCAATAACACTTTCCAATTCTTAAGGGAAAAAAGACACCATTGTCCTCAAAAATACCCATTTATTGGCAACAAGCACCCAATTCTTGACACGAAACATCCAATTATTGCCAAAAATAGCAAAATATTGAAAAAAATACCGAATTCGTGCCAAAAAGAACCAATTATAGCCAGAAAATACCCGTTTCTGTTCCAGTAATACACCATTTTTATCAAAAAAGCAGAATTCTTATGTTAACAAAAATTCGTAGCTCCTGCCCACAAAAAACCCATGTCTAGCAAAAACTGCCCAGTAATTGCCAAACGAAAACACTCAAATCTTGCCAAAAATACCCATTTTTACCACAAAGTGGCAATATCTTGTCAACGAACAACCAAACTCTACCTAATTTATTAGAATTTTTGAAAAAAAAATACCCAAATAGTAAACAAAATAACAAAATTTCATCAAATATTCATCCAAAACATATCATAAATTAGCCAATCTTGCCATCATCTGTATTTATCAAATTTCTTCCCGACAATCCAATTATTTAGTGACCTTACAAAAATCAACTTTAGACATCATCTTTTGTGTAGACGAATCTGCTCCGCTGATTGATATAGGTTTTCTGAGCACAAACTTGTCACGAATTATTTACTATCTTCTAAAATTAGTCATAAAATGTATCAGTTTAATCATAGTAGTTCAACAATTACGTCCTACTATCTTCAAAATTACGGATAATTAGGTGATCTCATCCATGTAGGTGGGTCACTTACCTCTTTGAGAGAAAGTGTAGTTCAACTACTTCGTATGATTGCCACAATTGCGGATATCCAGGTATTAAATGGGCTCATTGAACTAATGTAAACAAAGTATTAGCCACACTAATTGCGATATGATTATTCATACTTTATCAAAGCATGCACAGCTCACGTGATATAGGTCTTACTCATAGTATCGTAATAATTATTTCACTATTGCGTCATAATGATTTCATTCTTTATCATGCGGTACAAACAAAAGTCCAATTCATTGTGCTTCTTTTTTCCTTCTCTCCAACAGCTCAACAATAGCTAGCTTTTTTTCTTGTCTTGAGACAATTTCTTTCTCCTTCTGTTGCAAAACTAAGTTATCATTTATAAACCTTTCAGTGAAGATTCGTCATCTCCAGGACCTCTTCTTATTTCCCATTCCACGTAAGTCATTTCTGTTATGAAATATGAAAACAAGCAAGAAAAAACAAACAAATGGCTATTTTTATCATCGTACTCATTCGCAAATAGCATCTTAATTCTTCAGAGAGAAAGATTCAGCAATAGAGGTAATTTACCCTTAGCTTTAATTTTTTTTTAGTATTTCAACCGTCTTCAACCAAAAAAGGCTGCAATAATGAACATCAAATCTGTGAAATTGAACGAAAATCTCAAAGCGCACATCTTCTTCCCAGATTTCAGTGATGATGTTGCAATTATTAAGGAGAGAAAAACGTGCTACGGCTGGGTAGCTGATCCTCCATTCTCAATTCCGAGGCAGCTTCTGGTCTTCATTATTGCTATCGAGAATTTGCCTGAAGTCTCTGTACCATAAAACCAGACAACTGTAGACTTCTACAAAAACCACATCGAAAACACAAATTTGCAAGTGTCAGACAACACAGAACTGAGTAGATCAGTCCGTGAGCAATTCTGTGATTATAAGTTGTCCTATAGAACAATGTATGAAAATCAACTGGGATTTCTTGAGGAGGAGAGAGAATTTAAATTTGGTGTGTCTGACGAGTATGACAATTTGCAGAAGCAGTAGCCTCAACTGGATTGTGACGACTGGGAAAATGGGTCGTTGACAGAGAGTATTATTGCAAGTATAGAGGAAGAGAACGCACTTGACCTCAAGTTAGGCAGCAGAAACTGCGACAAGGCAGTCCCCTTTTCGTGTTTTACTACAGAAACTGGACAAGATACAATGAAAGAAATACAGGGAGAAGCGACTGTTGAAAATACTTCACTCAAGTCTGCCAAAACACTCCGCAGTAAATTAGTTGATGAATGTGCAGATAACCAAGATCATATTTTTTCTCATGATGCATTTGAAGCTTTATCTGAAAAAACTTCCATCAAATGTGAGCAACCGGCGTATTGTACACAAAAGACAGTCAAGAAAAGGGCTCCTGCTGTCAATAACCCTGAGAGAGAGGGAAGTAGAAAGCCAGAAGTTGATGAGAAGGAAGAAAAAATGTGTCCTCCATCCGGCAAATTGAGACGACATACTGATAACTAAACTAGCAATCTGAGAAGTTATTCCTTCGGCTGAACATTTTTGTTTGTATTTCCTGTATAATTTCATATCTTATACTAGTATTTTTTGTGATGACTGATTGGCTGATTAAATTGGAATATTCTGTTTTTAAACTCAGAAAAGTTGAATCTCATGTATGCTTTTGAATTAATACTTTGATACTAATATTTAATTGAGTTTTAAGAATGCATTTTTGAAAACAATTTTTTTCAAAAGTTCAGTTTTGAATTTAAATATTTCTCGAAAAAAGCTTGTGTTGTATTATCTGTTTTTTCTCGAGAATGCGGGTTAATAGTCGTTGCAGAGACTGTAAAGTTGATTGGAAATAATTGGGATTGAAATGATATGGTTATCAGATCATGGACCGTAGTCGACATTCGACCACAAAATATCTGAAAGGTTCTCATGTGGATAAGTTTAAAAAGAACTTGTTTTCAAGTCCCTGAATGAGCTGAAAGACCAGATTTATGAGGTAGAAATGAGCAAGACACGTATTGAACATAAAGAACCAATAATTGTTGGGTTCTTTATCCCCCTTTACGCCAAATTACAATGTTTCAACTTAAAAACATTTTCTTATCCTCTTTCTGCGATCCAAACAAATATGAGTTGATTGAAATGGATACTGACGGTCTTTACTTGGCACGTAGTGAGGAAAATTTTGACGAATTCAGTTGACCAGAATTGCATCCATTGTGGTACTGGATGATGCAAAGCGATTGCAGTGATAATTTCGCTGCAGACTCTAGCAACAATTGTTTACTACGAATACTATGCAATAATCATGGAACCTTTGGTAAGAGAACAACTGGTTTTTCTTAAGACGAATTTTCGGTGAAGAATTTTTAGATATAGATACATACATATCATAAAGTATAAAATTTACAATTTTTTAAGTGGAAAACTATTTCCATTAGTTTTTTTTATTGTTTTGCAAAAAAATTGTTTTACTAAAGGAAAATATTTTTAACAAATGTAATTTTTATAAGGTTTGGAACAAAAAATGTAAATTTTGATGTGCTTTAATTTTCTATTTTTACATTTTTCACTTTTTGAAGAGTTTTTATGTAAATTTTTTATTTGGTTTTTTTAAAAATGTTGTTTTAACTAAAATAATTTTTTTAAATGTCGTCTTTTACATAAGGTTTTAACCAGAAATTTATATTTTGTTTTTTTTTCTATTTTTTCCGTTTTTCAGTTTTGTAAGTTTTTTTGTAAAATTTTTAACTTAATTGTTTTTTTTTATTAAAAATTGTTGTTTTACTAAAATAATTTTTATTTTCAAAAATGTCATTTTTTACATAAGGTTTTTAACCAAAAATGTATATTTTGTTGTTTTTTAATTTTCTATTTTTCCATTTTTCAGGTTTGGAAGTTTTTTTCATGTAAAATTTTCAATTTAATTGTTTTTTGTTAAAAAATGTTGTTTTAATGAAATAATTTTTTTTCGAAAATGTCGTTTTCGTTTTTTAAATAAGGTTCTTAGCCAAAAATGTAAATTTTGTTGTTTTTTATTTTTCTAGTTTTACATTTTTAAGTCTTTGAATTTTTTTTCATGTAAAATTTTCAATTTCATTATTTTAATAGTCGTTGCAGAGACGGTAAAGTTGATTGGAAATAGTTGGGTTGGAAATGATATGGTTATCAGATAATGGACCGTAGTCGACATACAACCACAAAATATCTGAAAGGTTCTCATGTGGATAAGTTTATTGACAACAGTTTTTTCAAGTCCTTGAATGAGTTGAAGGACCAGATTTTTGAGGTAGAAATGAGCAAGACACGTATTGAACATAAAGAACCAATAATTGTTGGGTTCTTTATCCTCCTGTACGCCAAAATTACAATGTTTCAATTAAAAACATTCTGTTGTCCTCTTTGTGCAATCCAAATAAATATGAGTTGATTGAAATGGATACTGACGGTCTTCACTTGGCACGTAGTGAGGAAAAATTTGACGAATTCAGTTGACCAGAAATGCATCCATTGTGGTACTGGATGATGCAAAGCGATTGCAGTGATAATTTCGCTGCAGTCTCTTGCAACAATTGTTTACTACGAATACTATGCAATAATCACGGAACCTTTGGTAAGAGAACAACTGGTTTTTCTTAAGAAGAATTTTCGGTGAAGAATTTTTAGATATAGATACATACATATCATTAAGTATAAAATTTACAATTTTTTTAAGTGGAAAAGCATTTCCGTTAGTTTTTTATTGTTTTGCAAAAAAATTGTTTTACTAAGAGAAAAGATTTTTAAAAATGTAATTTTTATAAGGTTTTAAACAAAAAATGTAAATTTTGATGTGTTTTATTTTTATATTTTTACATTTTTCAGTTTTTGAAGGTTTTTCATGTAAATTTTTCATTTCATTTTTTTAAAATTGTTGTTTTAACCAAAATAATTTTTTTTAAATGTTGTCTTTTACATAAGGTTTTAACCAGAAATTTATATTTTGTTTTTTTTTCTATTTTTTCCATTTTTCAGTTTTGTAAGTTTTTTTGTAAAACTGTTTAATTTAATTAATTTTTTTATTAAAAATTGTTGTTTTACTAAAATGTTTTTTTTTTTCAAAAATGACGTTTTTTACATAAGTTTTTTAACCAAAAATGTATATTTTGTTGTTTTGTATTTTTCTATTTTTCCATTTTTCAGGTTTGGAAGTTTTTTTCATGTAAAATTTTCAATTTCATTATTTTTTCATTAGAAAATAATTTTTTTTCATAATTTTCGTTTTTTACATAAGGTTTTTAACCAAAAATGTATATTTTGTTGTTTTTTATTTTTCTATTTTTCCATTTTTCAGTTTTGGAAGTTTTTTTCATGTAAAATTTTCAATTCAATTGTTTTTTATTAAAAAATGTTGTTTTAACAAAATAATTTTTTTTCGAAAATGTCGTTTTCGTTTTTTTCATGTAAAATTTTCAATTTAATTGTTTTTTGTTAAAAAATGTTGTTTTAATGAAATAATTTTTTTTCGAAAATGTCGTTTTCGTTTTTTAAATAAAGTTCTTAGCCAAAAATGTAAATTTTGTTGTTTTTTATTTTTCTAGTTTTACATTTTTAAGTCTTTGAGTTTTTTTTCATGTAAAATTTTCAATTTCATTATTTTAATAGTCGTTGCAGAGACGGTAAAGTTGATTGGAAATAGTTGGGTTGGAAATGATATGGTTATCAGATAATGGACCGTAGTCGACATACAACCACAAAATATCTGAAAAGTTCTCATGTGGATAAGTTTATTAACAGTTTTTTCAAGTCCTTGAATGAGTTGAAGGACCAGATTTTTGAGGTAGAAATGAGCAAGACACGTATTGAACATAAAGAACCAATAATTGTTGGGTTCTTTATCCTCCTGTACGCCAAAATTACAATGTTTCAATTAAAAACATTCTGTTGTCCTCTTTGTGCGATCCAAATAAATATGAGTTGATTGAAATGGATACTGACGGTCTTCACTTGGCACGTAGTGAGGAAAAATTTGACGAATTCAGTTGACCAGAAATGCATCCATTGTGGTACTGGATGATGCAAAGCGATTGCAGTGATAATTTCGCTGCAGTCTCTTGCAACAATTGTTTACTACGAATACTATGCAATAATCACGGAACCTTTGGTAAGAGAACAACTGGTTTTTCTTAAGAAGAATTTTCGGTGAAGAATTTTTAGATATAGATACATACATATCATTAAGTGTAAAATTTACAATTTTTTTAAGTGGAAAACCATTTCCGTTAGTTTTTTATTGTTTTGCAAAAAAATTGTTTTACTAAGAGAAAAGATTTTTAAAAATGTAATTTTTATAAGGTTTTAAACAAAAAATGTAAATTTTGATGTGTTTTATTTTTATATTTTTACATTTTTCAGTTTTTGAAGGTTTTTCATGTAAATTTTTCATTTCATTTTTTTAAAATTGTTGTTTTAACCAAAATAATTTTTTTTAAATGTTGTCTTTTACATAAGGTTTTAACCAGAAATTTATATTTTGTTTTTTTTTCTATTTTTTCCATTTTTCAGTTTTGTAAGTTTTTTTTGTAAAACTGTTTAATTTAATTAATTTTTTTATTAAAAATTGTTGTTTTACTAAAATGTTTTTTTTTTCAAAAATGACGTTTTTTACATAAGTTTTTTAATCAAAAATGTATATTTTGTTGTTTTGTATTTTTCTATTTTTCCATTTTTCAGGTTTGGAAGTTTTTTTCATATAAATTTTTCAATTTCATTATTTTTTCATTAGAAAATAATTTTTTTTCATAATTTTCGTTTTTTACAGAAGGTTTTTAACCAAAAATGTATATTTTGTTGTTTTTCTATTTTTCTATTTTTCCATTTTTCAGTTTTGGAAGTTTTTTTCATGTAAAATTTTCAATTCAATTGTTTTTTATTAAAAAATGTTGTTTTAATAAAATAATTTTTTTTCGAAAATGTCGTTTTCGTTTTTTTCATGTAAAATTTTCAATTTAATTGTTTTTTGTTAAAAAATGTTGTTTTAATGAAATAATTTTTTTTCGAAAATGTCGTTTTCGTTTTTTAAATAAAGTTCTTAGCCAAAAATATAAATTTTGTTGTTTTTTATTTTTCTAGTTTTACATTTTTAAGTCTTTGAGTTTTTTTTCATTTAAAATTTTCAATTTCATTATTTTAATAGTCGTTGCAGAGACGGTAAAGTTGATTGGAAATAGTTGGGTTGGAAATGATATGTTTATCAGATAATGGACCGTAGTCGACATACAACCACAAAATATCTGAAAGGTTCTCATGTGGATAAGTTTATTAACAACAGGTTTTTCAAGTCCTTGAATGAGTTGAAGGACCAGATTTTTGAGGTAGAAATGAGCAAGACACGTATTGAACATAAAGAACCAATAATTGTTGGGTTCTTTATCCTCCTGTACGCCAAAATTACAATGTTTCAATTAAAAACATTCTGTTATCCTCTTTGTGCGATCCAAATAAATATGAGTTGATTGAAATGGATACTGACGGTCTTCACTTGGCACGTAGTGAGGAAAAATTTGACGAATTCAGTTGACCAGAAATGCATCCATTGTGGTACTGGATGATGCAAAGCGATTGCAGTGATAATTTCGCTGCAGTCTCTTGCAACAATTGTTTACTACGAATACTATGCAATAATCGCGGAACCTTTGGTAAGAGAACAACTGGTTTTTCTTAAGAAGAATTTTCGGTGAAGAATTTTTAGATATAGATACATACATATCATTAAGCATAAAATTTACAATTTTTTTAAGTGGAAAACCATTTCCGTTAGTTTTTTATTGTTTTGCAAAAAAATTGTTTTACTATGAGAAAAGATTTTTAAAAGTGTAATTTTTATAAGGTTTTAAACAAAAAATGTAAATTTTGATGTAATTTATTTTTATATTTTTACATTTTTCAGTTTTTGAAGGTTTTTCATGTAAATTTTTCATTTCATTTTTTTAAAATTGTTGTTTTAACCAAAATAATGTTTTTAAATGTTGTCTTTTACATAAGGTTTTAACCAGAAATTTATATTTTGTTTTTTTTTCTATTTTTTCCATTTTTCAGTTTTGTAAGTTTTTTTTGTAAAACTGTTTAATTTAATTAATTTTTTTATTAAAAATTGTTGTTTTACTAAAATGTTTTTTTTTCAAAAATGACGTTTTTTACATAAGTTCTTTAACCAAAAATGTATATTTTGTTGTTTTGTATTTTTCTATTTTTCCATTTTTCAGGTTTCGAAGTTTTTTTCATGTAAAATTTTCAATTTCATTATTTTTTCATTAGAAAATAATTTTTTTTCATAATTTTCGTTTTTTACATAAGGTTTTTAACCAAAAATGTATATTTTGTTGTTTTTTATTTTTCTATTTTTCCATTTTTCAGTTTTGGAAGTTTTTTTCATGTAAAATTTTCAATTCAATTGTTTTTTATTAAAAAATGTTGTTTTAATAAAATAATTTTTTTTCGAAAATGTCGTTTTCGTTTTTTTCATGTAAAATTTTCAATTCAATTGTTTTTTATTAAAAAATGTTGTTTTAATAAAATAATTTTTTTTCGAAAATGTCGTTTTCGTTTTTTACATAAGGTTTTTAGCCAAAAATGTAAATTTTGTTGTTTTTTATTTTTCTAGTTTTACATTTTTAAGTCTTTGAGTTTTTTTTCATTTAAAATTTTCAATTTCATTATTTTAATAGTCGTTGCAGAGACGGTAAAGTTGATTGGAAATAGTTGGGTTGGAAATGATATGGTTATCAGATATTGGACCGTAGTCGACATACGACCACAAAATATCTGAAAGGTTCTCATGTGGATAAGTTTATTAACAACAGGTTTTTCAAGTCCCTGAATGAGCTGAAGGACCAGATTTTTTAGGTAGAAATGAGCAATACACGTATTGAACATTAAGAACCAATAATTGTTGGGTTCTTTATCCTCCTGTAAGCCAAAATTACAATGTTTCAACTTAAAAAACATTTTCTTATCCTCTTTCTGCGATCCAAAAACATATGAGTTGATTGAAAGGGATACTGACGGTCTTTACTTGGCACGTAGTGAGAAAAAATTTGACGAATTCAGTTGACCAGAAAGAAATCCATTGTGGTACTGGATGATGCAAAGCGATTGCAGTGATAATTTCGCTGCAGACTCTAGCAACAATTATTTACCACGGATATTATGCAATAATTATGGAACCTTTGATAAAAAAAACAAATGGTTTTTCTTAAGAAGAATTTTCGGTGAAGAATTTTTAGATATAGATACATACATATCATAAAGTATAAAATTTCCATTAGTTTTTTATTGTTTTGCAAAAAAATTGGTTTACTAAAGGAAAATATTTTTAAAAAATGTAATTTTTATAAGGTTTTAAACAAAAAATGTAAATTTTGATGTGTTTTATTTTTCTATTTTTCCATTTTTCAGGTTTCGAAGTTTTTTTCATGTAAAATTTTCAATTTCATTATTTTTTCATTAGAAAATAATTTTTTTTCATAATTTTCGTTTTTTACATAAGGTTTTTAACCAAAAATGTATATTTTGTTGTTTTTTATTTTTCTTTTTTTCCATTTTTCAGTTTTGGAAGTTTTTTCATGTAAAATTTTCAATTTCATTGTTTTTTCATTAGAAAATGTTGTTTTACTAAAATAATTTTTTTCAACACTGTCGTTTTTTACATAAGGTTTTTAACCAAAAATGTATTTTTTGTTGTTTTTTATTTTTCTATTTTTTCCATTTTTCAGTTTTGGAAGTTTTTTTCATGTAAAATTTTCAATTTAATTGTTTTTTATAAAAAAATGTTGTTTTAATAAAATAATTTTTTTCGAAAATGTCGTTTTCGTTTTTTACATAAGGTTTTCAGCCAAAAATGTAAATTTTGTTGTTTTTTATTTTTCTATTTTTACATTTTTAAGTTTTTGAAGTTTTTATTATGTATAATTTTCAATTTCATTATTTTAATAGTCGTTGCAGAGACTGTAAAGTTGATTGGAAATAGTTGGACTGGAAATGATATGGTTATCAGATATTGGACCGTAGTCGACATACGACCACAAAATATCTGAAAGGGACTCATGTGGATAAGTTTATTAACAACAGGTTTTTCAAGTCCCTGAATGAGCTGAAGGACCAGATTTTTTAGGTAGAAATGAGCAAGACACGTATTGAACATTAAGAACCAATAATTGTTGGGTTCTTTATCCTCCTGTAAGCCAAAATTACAATGTTTCAACTTAAAAAACATTTTCTTATCCTCTTTCTGCGATCCAAAAACATATGAGTTGATTGAAAGGGATACTGACGGTCTTTACTTGGCACGTAGTGAGAAAAAATTTGCCGAATTCAGTTGACCAGAAAGAAATCCATTGTGGTGCTGGATGATGCAAAGCGATTGCAGTGATAATTTCGCTGCAGACTCTAGCAACAATTATTTACCACGGATATTATGCAATAATTATGGAACCTTTGATAAAAAAAAAACAACTGGTTTTTCTTAAGAAGAATTTTCGGTGAAGAATTTTTAGATATAGATACATACATATCATAAAGTATAAAATTTCCATTAGTTTTTTATTGTTTTGCAAAAAAATTGGTTTACTAAAGGAAAATATTTTTAAAAAATGTAATTTTTATAAGGTTTTAAACAAAAAATGTAAATTTTGATGTGTTTTATTTTTATATTTTTACATTTTTCAGTTTTGAAGGTTTTTCATGTAAATTTTTCATTTCATTTTTTTAAAATTGTTGTTTTAATTAAAATAATTTTTTTTTAATGTCGTCTTTTACATAATGTTTTAAACAAAAATATATATTTTGTTTTTTTTTCTATCTTTTCCAATTTTCAAAAATGTATATTTTGTTGTTTTTTATTTTTCTATTTTTCCATTTTTCAGTTTTGGAAGTTTTTTTCATGTAAAATTTTCAATTTCATTATTTTTTCATTAAAAAATGTTGTTTTACTAAAATAATTTTTTTTCAAAAATGCCGTTTTCTAAATAAGGAGTTTAACCTAAAATGTATATTTTGTTGTTTTTTATTTTTCTATTTTTCTATTTTTCAGTTTTGGAAGTTTTTTTCATGTAAAATTTTCAATTTCATTGTTTTTTCATTAGAAAATGTTGTTTTACTAAAATAATTTTTTTCAACACTGTCGTTTTTTACATAAGGTTTTTAACCAAAAATGTATATTTTGTTGTTTTTTATTTTTCTATTTTTCCATTTTTCAGTTTTGGAAGTTTTTTTCATGTAAAATTTTCAATTTCATTATTTTTTCATTAAAAAATGTTGTTCTACTAAAATAATTTTTTTTGTAAAAATGCCGTTTTTTACATAAGGGGTTTAACCAAAAATGTATATTTTGTTGTTTTTTATTTTTCTATTTATCAATTTTTCAACGTTTGAAGTTTTTTCAATGTAAACAAAAAAACTTCAAAAATTGAAAAATGGAAAAAAAGAAAAATGGAAAACAACAAAAACCTTATGTAAAATACGACATTTTCGAAAAAAAATTATTTTAGTAAAACAACATTTTCTAATGAAAAAACAATGAAATTCAAAATTTTACATGAAAAAAACTTCCAAAACTAAAAAATGGAAAAATAAAAAACAACAAAATATACATTTTTGGTTAAAAACCTTATGTAAAAAACGACCTTTTCGAAAAATACATTATTTTAGTAAAACAACATTTTTTAATAAAAAAAGAAATTAAATAAAAAATTTTACAAAAAAACTTACAAAACTGAAAAATGGAAAAAATAGAAAAAAAACAAAATATATTTTTTTGGTTAAAACTTTATGTAAATGACGATATTTAAAAAAAAATTTTAGTTAAAACAACAATTTTTAAAAAATGAAATGAAAAATTTACATGAAAAACCTTCAAAAACTGAAAAATGTAAAAATAGAAAAATAAAACACATCAAAATTTACATTTTTTGTTTAAAACCTTATAAAAATTACATTTTTAAAAATCTTTTCTCTTAGTAAAACAATTTTTTTGCAAAACAATAAAAAACTAATGGAAATGGTTTTCCACTTAAAAAAATTGTAAATTTTATACTTTATGATATGTATGTATCTATATCTAAAAATTCTTCACCGAAAATTCTTCTTAAGAAAAACCAGTTGTTTTTTATCAAAGGTTCCATGATTATTGCATAGTATTCGTGGTAAATAATTGTAGCTAGAGTCTGCAGCAAAATTATCACTGCAATCGCTTTGCATCATCCAGTACCACAATGGATGCATTTCTGGTCAACTGAATTTGTCAAATTTTTTCTCACTACGTGCCAAGTAAAGACCGTCAGTATCCATTTCAATCAACTCATATTTATTTGGATCGCACCAAGAGGATAAGAGAATGTTTTTAATTGAAACATTGTAATTTTGGCGTTCAGGAGGATAAAGAACCCAACAGTTATTGGTTCGTTATGTTCAATACGTGTCTTGCTCATTTCTACCTCAAAAATCTGGTCTTTCAGCTCATTCAGGGACTTGAAAAACCTGTTGTTAATAAACTTATCCACATGAGAACCTTTCAGATATTTTGTGGTCATATGTCGACTGCGGTCCATTATCTGATAACCATATCATTTCCATTCCAACTATTTCCAATCAACTTTAAAGTCTCTGCAACGACTATTAACCCGCATTTTTGAGAAAAAACAGATATTACAACACAAGCTTTTTTCGAGAAATATTTAAATTCAAAATTGAACTTTTGAAAAAAATTGTTTTCGAAAATGCATTTTTAAAACTCAATTAATTATTAGTATCAAAGTATTAATTCAAAAGCATACATGCGCTTCAGCTTCTCTGAGTTTAAAAACAGAATATTCCAATTTAATCAGCCAATCAGTCATCACAAAAAAATACTAGTATAAGATATGAAATTATACAGGAAATACAAACAAAAATATTCAGCCGAAGTAATAACATCTCAGATTGCTAGTTTGTTATCAGTATGTCGTCTCAATTTGCCCGATGGAGGACACATTTTTTCTTCCTTCTCATCAACTTCTGGCTTTCTACTTCCCTCTCTCTCTGGGTTATTGACAGCAGGAGCCCTTTTCTTGACTGTCTTTTGTGTACAATACGCCGGTTGCTCACATTTGATGGAAGTTTTTTCAGATATTGCTTCAAATGCATCATCAGAAAAATTATGATCTTGGTTATCCGCACATTCATCGACTACTTTACTGCGGAGTGTTTTGGGAGACTTGAGTGAAGTATTTTCAATAGTCGATGCTGCCTGTATTTCTTTCATTGTATCTTGTCCAGTTTCTGTAGTAAAACACGAAAAGGGGACTGCCTTGTCGCAGTTTCTGCTGCCAAACTTGAGGTCAAGTGCGTTCTCTTCCTCTATACTTGCAATAATACTCTCTGTCAATGACCCATTTTCCCAGTTGTCACAATCCTGTTGAGGTTACTGCTCCTGTAAATTGTCATACTCGTCAGACACACCAAATTTAAGTTCTCTCTCCTCCTCAAGAAATCCCAGTTGATTTTCATACATTGGTCTATTGGACAACTTATATTCACAGAATTGCTCACGGACTGATCTACTCAGTTCCGTGTTGTCTGACACTTGCAAATTTGTGTTTTCGATGTGGTTTTTGTAGAAGTCTACAGTTGTATGGTACAGAGATTTCAGGCAAATTCTCGATAGCAATAATGAAGACCAGAAGCTGCCTCGGAATTGAGAATGGAGGATCAACTACCCAGCCGTAGCACGTTTTTATCTCATTAATAATTGCAACATCATCATTGAAATTGGGGAAGAACATGTGGGCTTTGAGATTTTCGTTCAATTTCACAGATTTGATGTTCATCATTTCAGCCTTTTTTGGTTGAATTAACCAAAAAAGGCCTACTAAAAAAAATTGAAGCTATGGTTAAATTACCTCTATTGCTGAATCTTTCTCTCTGAAGAAATAAGATGCTATTTGCGAATGGGTACGATGATAAAAATAGCCATTTGTTTGTTTTTTCTTGCTTGTTTTCATATTTCATAACAGAAATGACTTACGTGGAGTGGGAAATAGGAAGAGGTCCTGGAGATGACGAATCTTCACTGAAAGGTTTATAAATGATAACTTAGTTTTGCAACAGAAGGAGAAAGAAATTGTCTCCAGACAAGAATAAAAGCTAGCTATTGTTGAGCTGTTGGAGAGAAGGAAAAAAGAAGCACAATGAATTGGACTTTTGTTTGTACAGTATGATAAAAATGAAATAATTATGATGCAATAGTGACGTAATTATTACGATACTATAAGTAAGACTTATATCACGTGAGCTGTGCATGCTTTGATAAAGTATGAATAATCATATCGCAATTAGTGTGGATTACACTTTGTTCACATGAGTTCAATGAGCCCATACAATGCCTGGATATCCGCAATTGTGGCAATCATACGAAGTAGTTGAACTACACTTTCTCTCAAAGAGGTCAGTGACCCACCTACATGGATGAGATCACCTAATTATCCGTAATTTTGAAGATAGTAGGACGTATTTATTGAACTACTATGATTAAACTGATACAATTTATGACTAATTTTAGACGATAGTAAATAATTCGTGACAAGTTTGTGCTCAGAAAACCTATATCAATCAGCGGAGCAGATTCGTCTTCACAAAAGATGATGTCTAAAGTTGATTTTTGTAAGGTCACTAAATAATTGGATTGTCGGGAAGAAATTTGATAAATACAGATGATGACAGGATTGGCTCATTTATGATATGTTTTGGATAAATATTTGATGAAATTTTGTTATTTTGTTTACTATTTGGGTTTTTTTTGAAAATTCTGATAAATTAAGTAGAATTTGGTTGTTCTTTGACAAGATATCGCCACTTTGTGGTAAAAATGGGTACTTTTGGCAAGATTTGAGTGTTTTCGTTTGGCAATTACTGGGCAGTTTTTGCTAGACCTGGTTTTTTTTTGGCAGGAACTACGAATTTTTGTTAACATAAGAATTCTGCTTTTTTTGATAAAAATGGTGTATTTCTGGAATAGAAACGGGTATTTTCTGGCTATAATTGGTTCTTTTTGGCACGAATTTGGTATTTTTCAATATTTTGCTTTTTTGGCAATAATTGGATGTTTCGTGTCAAGAATTGGGTGTTTGTTGCCAATAAATGGGTATTTTTGAGGATAATGGTGTCTTTTTTCCCTTAAGAATTGGAAAGTGTTATTGAGGGATTATCTTGCTGATCCATTTCGTGTGAACAGCGCGGACATCATGCGGTGAGGTACGTCTTTGTAAATTGACATTTGTAAAGTGTAATATGAGAAAACGTGAATGACCTACCTAATTTGTTATTGAGGGATTATATTGCTGGTCCGCTTCGTGTGAACAGCGTGGGTATCATGCTGTGAGTTACGTCTTTGAAAATCGACATTCTTAAAGTGTACTATGGGAAACGATAATTGACCCAACTATTTTGATGTTAAGGCGCTATCGTGCTAATGCCTTTAGTGTGGACGGATTGTGTATCATGCTGTGAGGTACTTCTTTGGAATTTTACATTGGAAAAGTTTACTATGAGAAAGTGTAAATGTCTTAAATAGTTTTTTATTAAGACTTTATCTTGCTAATGCCCTTCGTGTGAACAGCTTGGGTATCAAGCTGTGCGGTACATCTTTGGAAATTGACATTTGTAAAGTGTAATATGGGAAAGGGTAAATGACCTAAATAGTTTTTTATTAAGGCTTTATCTCGCTAATACCTTTCGTATGAACAGCTTGGGTATCATGCTGTGAGGAGGTACATCTTTGGAAATTGACATAGTAATTTGTAATTTGGGAAAGCGTAAATGACCTTACTGATTTGTTATTAAGGGATTGTCTTGCCAATCCCCATCGTATGAACAGCTTGGGTATCATTCTGTGAGGTACATTTTCGAAAATCACGTAAGCCATAAGTAACTGTCAATGAGTCATAGTATCTAATTTAATGTTAAAACATTGCCTGGTTAATCCCCTTCGTGTGAGAAGCTTGAGTGTCATGCTGTGAGGTACGTCTTTGGAAATCACGTAAGTCGTACGCAACTGTCAATGAATCTTCCTATCTAATTTAATATTAATACATTACCTAGCTAATCCCCTTTGTGTGAACAGCTTGGGTGTCATGCTGTGAGGTACGTCTTTGGAAATTGACATTAGTAAATTGCATTCTGGGAAAGGGTAAAAGACCTTCTTATTTTGTTGTTAAGGCACTCTTGCTAATCCCCTTAGCGTGAACAGCTCGGGTATCATGCTGTGGGGTACGTCCTTGGCAATTGAAATTAGTAAACTGCAATATGGGAATGGGTAAATGACCTTACAAATTTAATATTAAGGGATTATCTTGCTAATCCCCCTCGTGAACAGCGTGGGTATCATGCTGTGAGGTACGTCTTTGGGATTTGAGGGAAATTGGGCTATACGTAATCTTTATACATAGGTACGTCTTTTACCCCCCCCCCCCCCCCACTCTTGCTTAACTATTACTACTTACGTTATTTCTATTTTCAAGAGCTAAATTAAAGGAAAACACGAAAAACAAGATGCTAAATATGTGCACGCGAACAAATAGTTTTTTGAAGATCTGGTGTGTCTTAGCGAAGTGTACAAAGGAGTTTAGCATGACTGTATTTAACATAGTCGGATGTCACTTCCCTCCCCCAATCTTGCTGTGATTATAGATGGACAGACAGCATTGCCCTGTATCGAGAACTAGAGAAGCAACTGCCAGGGGATGTGCTGTTGATCTCTGCATTCGTCTCATATGCAGGTGCATTTGACAAGAAGTACAGAGTGGATCTGGAGCAGAACATTTGGATTCCATACGTGTCACAGTTGGAAGTAAGCAGCTGCTTCTAATGTTTATGCTGACCTTGTTTGACTCACATAAACAATTAGTTCAAACTTCAAAAGATAGCCACCAAAGGTAGCACGGATACCACAGGTTGCACAGAAATATTGGCTCATATTATTGTATCGACGGTTGAGTGAATTCATTCACTTTTTTATTAAAAAGTAAACGGACAAAGTTAGACATCTGTTTATAGAATCTTAGCTAATCGCAAAATTCTCATCATGAAATCATGAACAAATCAAATTGTCACCTGGGGAAACATTTTGAACGTGCACCCCACACAATCGGCTTTTCAATGCCAGTAATTATGTTGCAGTATAATCCTCATCACCAGCGTGATTTTGTAGTTCGTTTCAAGTCTTCACGCTCATTGGGTGAGACGACGAATACATAAAATATTTCGTTTTTTACTGTCTGATTGGCGAAAGATAGAAAGATAGATATAGTGCTGTGATATTTATGAACGTTTAGTAATGCGATAGATCTTGTCACAGGTTCCAATTCCGATAACTGAGGGACTGGACCCTCTGACGATGCTGACAGACAATGCCCAAATAGCACAGTGGCAGAACGAGGGGCTTCCCTCTGACAGGATGTCCACTGAGAATGCCACCATCCTCACCAACTGTGAAAGGTGGCCACTAATGATAGATCCACAGTTGCAGGGAATCAAGTGGATTAAGAGGAAGTATGGGGAGCATGTTCAGATCATCAGACTGGACCAGAAAGGTACTTAATTAATTGTCGTTTGGCGCACAAGTTGAAGATGAAACAAATGTTAAAATTTTTAAATTGGTATTGCATTTTGCAATACCAGTTTAACCCAATTTTCCGGCACAAAATAACACCTAATTAATTTTTGTGACACAAGAAATAATGTATATTTCGATAATTTTCTCAGGCTCAGTTTCAGTCTTTTCAAGCTACTCATAGAAAATATCATGTCGCAGTTTTTCTATGTCATTTCGTTATGCACTTGGTCACCAGTTATAGAACTTGCGTCATTAAGCAGAAAATCATTATATGATGATATGGAACGTGTGCTTGGGGGTTACAAACAGTATTATTCTCCCATTAAGTTGTTGGTAGGGTTCATAAACAAAAAAAAAACAAAATTTTGCGTTTAAGCAAAGTTTAATGATTAACCAAGGGAGATCATTTTGTTCAGGTTACATGGACAGGCTTGAGCGCTCTCTCACAGCTGGCGAGACAGTTCTGATCGAGAACCTAGAAGAGGAATTCGACCCTGTTTTGGAACCGGTTCTGGGCAGAAACACAATCAAGAAAGGGCGCGCGATCAAACTCGGCGATAAAGAGATCGAATACAACTCTAATTTCAAACTGATCTTGCACACTAAGTTGGCCAATCCGCATTACAAACCGGAGATGCAAGCCCAGACTACATTGATCAACTTCACGGTGACAAAAGCGGGGTTGGAAGATCAGTTGCTGGCGGCAGTTGTGAGTAAGGAACGACCGGACTTAGAACAGACAAGGGTTAGTTTTTTCATATTATGGATCGAATTCCATACCGTTTCTACTGTCCTTATTTGGAATTTTTATCATGTATTTATTCATAAATTTTTTTTATGAACGAATATATGATGTGTCCAAATGTGTATCACATTAAGTTCCCGCGCATCACAATTGTTGCAGTTATTCCTAGTGGAGAAGTCAACTTATGAAAAGAACGTGGTCGACTGATTTGGGGAATAAAGAGCCTTGACGTCGAAACATCTTGTGATCTTGACTATATAATTAAAGCAGGAAAGTTCCTTTCTCTCTTATCGATTAATTTGTCTATCCTCAAATGCTCGACCGGGTTATCAGGTAGTCATGAACAGCAGCGTTAACTTCCCATTAAGTATTTGAGGAAAACGTTCTAAATGATTATAGCCTTTTAGCAATAACAAGGACTATTGCTTTCATTAAAGAACACACTTTAGTTCGTTCACTCACAGGCCTCCAAAAAATTGTTCACGGAAAATCAATTGTGTTTAGTCTGACCTGACAAAGCAGAACAATGAGTACACGATAACTCTCAAGCAATTGGAAGACAATCTTCTGGCTAGACTGTCTGCAGCTGGAGGAAACTTCCTGGGAGATACAGCCCTTGTGGAGAATCTGGAACACACCAAGAAAACGGCAGCTGAAATTGAGGAAAAGGTGGCAGAAGCTAAGGTTACTGAGGTACGTCAATTCAGCTTATTCTTTTTTCTTCTCAAATTAACTGTTCCAAAAATTTGATAGTCTGAGGGCTACAGAAGATCCATTTTTATTGGATTTTTTTTAGAAAAGTAATTTCGAGGAGCGCATCCTTGTAAATTTGGGTGACTACCTCAATGGTGTGAAAAAATTTTTGAGCACGTTGACAGCAGTAATTGCCTCATAATTGAAACTAAAATGGATGCTTTAAGCAATTTTATCTAATTCTAAGTCTTATCTCTCACATGCAAGGCATTCTGAAGCAATTTTGAGTTCATTTTGAAATCAAAGAGATAAGTTCATATCTTTACAGCAACACAAAATAATTTGTTGCATCTTGTGTGATTTTCAGGTGATGATAAACACTGCTAGAGAGGACTACAGACATGCAGCTGCGAGGGCTTCTCTCTTGTACTTTATCCTCAATGACCTCTACAAAATCAATCCAATCTACCAGTTCTCCCTCAAAGCATTCAGTGTTGTAAGTCCTAATATGCCCTATTTTAACCCTAACTGCCGGCTTAGACTAGAAATGTTCCTTGTGACTTTCAAAAAGAGTTCATAAGCCACAAAGCAATTTCAAATTTTTTTAAAAAAAAAATCTGGTTTAATATTTTCAGTTTTATAATTTTATATATTTTTTGGTTGGTTTGGTCGTTATTCTTGTTGAAGAAGGTTTCCACGCATCTTTCTTTTCCAAGTCTTTCCCCTTAAATTAGCATTTTTGCAGTTTTCTTTAGAAAATGAGAAAAAGGTTTCAAACTCGTGACTGCTGCTTTCACAGCCTATGCTATTTCTAAAATATATTTACGCCATAAACGGGTGATAGCATTACTGATGGCATTTCTTAAATATAATTTCACTTATTGATAATGCTTAGGTGTTTGACATGGCGATAGAACGAGCGGCAGTTGCGACCAGCACCAACCCAGACGAGAGTATCCGGGAGAGGGTGAGGAATCTGATTGACCAGATCACATACCAAGTCATACTCTACACCACTAGAGGTTAATACATGGGAGGTGTTTTTTGGATAAATTTTCTTTTGTGGGAGGGTGCATGACGTATTGTAATGCACTTAATGATGTCTATTTGACTTTTGGTGTTAATTTCTTGGGATCATAAAACGGCACGGTGAGATGGGTGGTCATTAATATAACTAGGTTCTGGATAGTTTTAAAGATTTCATGGCAGTTCTCACAAAAATCCTGAATCTGGACTTCTGAAATTTTGGTGTTAATTTCTTGGAATCATAAAACGGCACGGTATGGGGGGGTATTACTATAACTAGGTTCTGGATAGTTTTAAAGATTTCATGGCAGATCTCACAAAAAATCCTGAATCTGGACTTCTGAAATTTCGCAGCAGCAAATAAAGTTTTTTTTAGCCAGGTGAGCATGTGCTGGAATATCATTGAGTAACCTTTTAATATTTGTCTTCAGGTCTGTTTGAAAAAGACAAGTTCATATTCAAAGTGCAAGTGGCATTCCAAGTGTTACTCCACTCTGGGGAGATCCAAAAGGATGAGCTGGACTTCCTTCTCAAATTCCCGACATCTCTCGACTTCAAGAGTCCAGTTGACTTCCTCAGTGACTCATCCTGGGGAGCTATTAAGGTTTGTCCTATATGTTGAGAAGTTTGTAGATAAATGGTGTTTGATTCATTTAAAAACCCAATTATAAAATATGCGGCTTTTTATGCAACCTGAACATTACAAATAGATCACAATTTGTATTGAACAAGTTTGGTAAAACTCGCTTGAAATTGAAAACATTAGTACATCGCGATCCAATTTTTTTCAAAGAAATTGTCATTTAGGAGGGGCGAAGAGGTGAAATTAAGAAGCTGTAGGGTCTAATTGATTCCCCCAGTGGAGAACGAAAGCCTGACTTTTTGCAGTTTTTTTTTTACAAATGTTGGAATATATTTCTGAGAAACCTGTAATATCAAAACAAATTAAGCATAGTTTTCTTGAAGGAATTACTAATAATTCAATTTTACATTGGTTAGATCAATTAAGCGAGTTCGATGTTTGCAGTTATGTGTTCGTATGTATTACGTTGCTTTTAAACAGTGTCTGGCGGAAATGGACGAGTTCAAGAATCTGGACAGGGACATAGAGGGGAGTGGGAAGAGGTGGAAGAAGTTTGTGGAGAGTGAGTACATTGAGTTGGAGAAGTTCCCTCAGGAGTGGAAGAGTAAGACTGCTCTACAGAGACTGTGCATGTTAAGGGCACTCAGACCAGACAGGATGATATATGCCATCGAGTTAGTAACTCTTTGACCTCTAAAGAACATTGGGTAAAGAGTAACTAGAAGGAGCTCTGTAGACACATCTCAATTATGAGAGGAAATGAATGACCACTACAGATCCATGTCAGTTTTTATACAACCTAGAGATATTTTGTGTTGATATTATGACTTCTTAGATCAATGATTTTCACAATATTACAAATTTAGCAAATGTTGCAACAGTAGTAAGTAAATACTCTCTCAAGAGGGGGGGGGGGTTATCCTACGATACTTAAACATGGGATAATAGGGGGTTATCCTAGACGGAAAGGGATTAAGGGGATTAGGTCGCCTTGAAACTCATTTTTCCGTCATGACAACCCTAGCGACGGTTGATTTGAAAGCTATTCACGAAATTTACAAGGAATTGAAAAAGAATTATTCTCAGTACTGTGAAAGGTTTGTTTATTTCTTGGCAACATGTCAGTACTTGGATCCTGACCTTGATTTGGATTTTGCGATGAAAATCAGACCCTGTGGTGGACTGATTGGTATTGATAGTTCTTCTCTGGACAAGTATTTCAAGTCTTACAAAATTTTGAGTTTACATGCTATACTTCACGACGCTTCAGGTTTTGTCTTTGAATATAGTGAAAAAGGGCCGGGCTATTTGTACGTCCTACCCTGTCCAGTGACAAACGAGTATCTTGGTCACGTGACAGGACTTGCCTTCTGTCTATGTGTAAAAACTTTTAAAAGCAATTTATTCAGTTTGCTGGAATGTTGAAATCACGACCAGTTGTTCTTGATTTTGAAGGCTTTCGACATAAAAGTCTGGTTTTATTATCAAAGAACTAGCTGTTTCGACAGAAAATTTTTGCGATACTGTGTCATTTTTACCCCCAACTTCATTCAGCATACTGTCTTCGAGTGAGAGACTATCATACAGTTGGGTGTCAAAATATCTCCATGGTTTGAATTGGGAGAGTGGAGATTATCTATATTGTTATTTGCAACAAATTTTTTGATAGCATAGCAGTTCGGTTTCCCTTGGCAATTTTTTATGCAAAGGGAACAGAAAAAACAGAAACTCTTCAGAAACTTCTCAAGAAGAACGTTATCAATTTAGAGATTTTATTGTGTCCAAAAATTGAGAATTTGAAATTTTTTCACGAGACACCAATTTGTACTTTACATGTTTTAAGCTGTCCTAAGCGACAACGAAATAACCACTGTGCAAGAAAAAAAGCTACATTATTTTACCTGTGGCTAACGAATGAATCGACGGTCCGAAAAAGCAGCACCGTCTCTACTTCAAGTGAACTTGTCCCCAAATTAAGTGGTTTACAGTTGTATAGCGGATGAAAATCAATTAACAGTTACATTTGTCAAAGAGGAAAAAATTGACAGTCGTGGTCAAACTGTACTGAGGAAACAGTAAATTGTCTGTACTGGAGCTGAAATAGAAGCCTTCAAGAAATACCTTTCGCTTTTGGAGTACTTTCAATTGTACCATGTCTTTGGAAGAGAAAATGCGAAAACTGAAACTAACCCTTTTACCCATACCCAAGCGTGCAGTACCAGTTCTGATGTCACTGAACGACAAGAGTCTTCCAGCTGAAATAAGACAAAGAATTGAAGAGAACAACGTACAGTCAATTGTTTTCAGAGACAAAACTGACAGAGTAAATGCGAACTGCACCGTTACTTTTATTAATGATAATCAAAACTCACAATTTGTAACTTATGAAATTTACATAATGAAATAACTAAATTTACCTTTTCTTTTTAAAAATTTTTATTTTGAAATGAGTAAAGCAGAGGATCAGTTAGATACGGGTGGGGCAATAACTGACTTAGTGTTTGATGATAATCACCATGAAAGGCGATCATGGAGGTTTTGTAATTCAAGGATACCACGATCAGAAGTTGTTTTTTTTACACAAGTTTTTATTATAATTTTTCTCATAAAAGTTTCTCTAGTAATACTTGTGTTTTTCCAGCTGGAAAGTGAAGAGTCTACATTTTGTTTTTCTCTTCTTTCTTGTACAGTTAGATACGCTCTTCCCAACCCAAAATTATGAATAAAATCATTTCAACAAATGACCGGTTGTTTATGGCTGTTTGCAGTCCGTCATGTTGTGGAAAAACAGAACTTATTTTCAGAATGTTACTCGAAAACACTGTTTGTCCAACGTTCCTCTCAATTTTTTATTTCTACCAACATGAACAACCCAAATTTAAGTCACTAGAGGAAAAATTAAACATACAGTTTACCAAATTTTCAAGCTTCGATTTGATATCGGAGCTCGAAAACTGTCTGTTGGTGTTTGATGATTCATGCGAAATTTTCAATGGCAAAGAGTTTTCGAAATTGGCTACAGCATGATGCCACAATAACATTAGTGTAATTTACGTAAAACACAATTTATTTCAACAAAGTAAATGGTCACGAACTATTGATCTTAATACAACACAAATCATTTTATTTAAATCATCCCGTGACATTCAACAGATTGGTTTAATTGGTCGACAGCTTAATAACACTCCATTTTTGAAAGATAGCTACGAGCTAGCAACCAAACAACCCTTTAGTCATTTACTGATCAATCTGGATCCAAAAACTTCAGACGTTTCACGTCACTGCTCCAATTTTGTTTCACAAGGACCATCCGTTTTTCACTTTCCCCCAGCTAAAGCTGTTACAACGAATTTGAGTAATGAGAGAGAAGGAGCTTTGTATGCTGCGGCGAATGTTAGAGACATCGGACATAAAATCAATAGAACTAATCAAGTTGGCACCAAATAGTTTTATTAACTTTCTTTGCGAGTGTTTGCTTAATATTGTCAACGGTAACGTTCCCGTCAAGAAAACTTTGATACAAGGCCATGAAAATTCATTTAAAAACCTTTTATCTAAACAACCAAGTTTTAAAAAAAGGCAGATTTTCGCTAAAAACAGGGTTCTTTTGAAAGGTATTGCTCTCTCGTGTTACCTTCATCAAAGGCAGTGGTAATGTATTCTGAAGAATTTATTTTAATTCCCAAAAAATGTTCATGTCAACACAACCGGCAAAAAGTGAAAGCTTTGATAATCCTCTTTACAAACATAAAGCCACGCAATTGTCTCTCATTCAAAGAAACAAGTTTCTAAAACCAGAAAAAAGTGAAAAAGAGGATGGAGCAGTCCAGACAGAACCCAGCATAAAGGTTAAAACAGATCATGAGGAAAAAGAGGAGCCCATGAGTGATGACAGTGAAATTGAACCTATTGTCAAAAAAAAGTACAACAACAACGTTTCAGTCAATAATGAGAGATTTGGGAGTGATGGTGAAAAACAAAATTGGAAGAGCAGAAATCATTCTCAACAAGATATTAGAATCCCCGACGGTATTCATTGAAGATCCAGGTGGTATCATTCATATTGATAACCAACCACTTGGCTTAAAAGCGTCAACATTTTTATATAACACACAGCTGTCAACAAAGAAAATTGATATTCAAAAATATTCTATAGCGTTATTAGCTCTCGAACTTTCACCTCATTTAGTGTCCAATACACATGCCAAACAAATCGTGGAAGCATCTGAAAGCGAAGAAGACATTTTTGCAAGACCACGAGGTCAATCAGGAAGCGGTTATCAAGTTACCAACCAAACAAAAACGCGCACAAGAAAAAAGACGGCAAAAGACGAGACCAAACAGCAAAAATGGTCTTACTTCTTCTGAGAAAAAAAACGTTGGACCAACTGTATTTGAAGGGACCTGCATCGTTTGGAAACCTAACGCGATTAAAAACCCAGAGCAAATTATCGTTTGGTAAAGATAAGACATACTTGGAAACCAAGCCATCTTTTACAAAGTATCGCCCATTTCGTTTACGATTTCCTAGACTTAAAGTAATAGTAAAAGACATAAAGGAATGTTGGTCCGTTGACTTGGCTTATGTGGATAAACTAGCAAAATACAACAGAATTGTTAAATATTTATTGGTTGCGGTCGACTGTCTTCCCAGATACCTTCGTGTGAAGCCCTTAAAAACGAAGTATGCAACGGAAACTCCGTCGGCCTTTAAAAAAATGATAAAAAACAAGCAACCACAAAAGTGTGGGTTGATGATGGTACAGAGTTTCTTGGAGCCTTCAAAACCTTATGCAACAAACGAAAAATTCATTTATACAGCTCTTTTAGTGAAAAAAAGTCTGCATTCGCAGAGAGGAAAATTCGATCACTAGAAAACTTTATCTACAAGTACCTTGAAGAAAAGTGGACATACTCCTACATTGATAAACTGGATCAATTTGTGAAAACAATTAACTCACGGGTCAACCGCGTAACCAAACTTGCTCCAAATAGAGTCACTAAAAAGGATGTTCCACGACTTGTCTCTTTGAGCGCTTAAACATTCTGGTTTCAGAGACCCAAATTTTACGTTGGAGGTTTTGTTAGAATTGTCAAAAAGGACGAAGCCTTCAGGAAAGGGTATAAACAATCTTTCACCCACGAAGTATTTGAAGTAGAAAGCTTAGCAACCTTCAATCCACCAACGTATTCACTTATTGATGCAAACGGTGACAAAATTGAAGGCAAATTTTATCAACCAGAGTTACAGCTTGTTCGTATAGAGAAAGATGAGTGAAAACCGTTTCACTGATGAATTCACTGTGCATGTTATTTTATCTGCTTCAATGGAAGTTTTTGACTCTAATCTCAGTTCATTTCGAAACTTTTTCAATGATGAAATTCAACTCGCTGGTGACTGGAGAGTAGCCCTAAGTGAGATCATTTTCCCCACAAAAATTGAGCATATTGTAAATGGAGACATGGTAGTATATAGCTTAAAAAAGTACGAAGACAGCCAGAAAAGGGCTACTGAAGCCAATGTGATCTCTCGTCCTTATAACGGGGAAAAATTGTCTATCATGACGGGAACATATAATTCAGTTGTTGACATACTAACTACTATCAAACGAACTGTTGGACTACCAAACTTTTCATTCAGAGAGATCAAGAAAACTGGAAAGTTTGAAACTTTGATGGGGAAAAATGAGGGAATTACTTTTCCAAGTAAAGAAATTCCAAGCATTGTGGGTTTTTCGGGCATTCCAGATGGCAGTGGAGTACACATAGGGTACAAAATGAAAAGCGCAACATCAAGCAGTCTAATGAAGAGTGATGAAACGGCAGCATACTAGGGAGAATTTCCCGTTGATCTTTGCTCAGGAAAGCGCTTAATTTTTATATATACCAATATTTTTGAGCACCAGTACGTTGGTGATACAAAAGCCCCCTTGCTTCGAGTCATTGATTCAAAACAACGTCTGAAAAACGGTAGTGTCTGCGAGCTTGAACCAACTCCTCGAATCGTTTTTTCCAATTTAGATTACAAAAAACTATTATCAAACACTATACAATCAATATCGATTGAGCTTCACACAGAAACGGGAGAATTGGTTCCTTTTGGTGAACCGGTAAAGTCATTTTAACCCTTCAGTTCAAAAAATTTTCCAATTAGCGTGGACTCTTATTACGCTAACCAAGCAACATCCTTACTACATTTCTCTGGCCACTACAGGCAAAGAGGCAGCATGTGTTGCATTCACTTTTCTCTGACTGCACAGTGTCAGCCAACGGATTGAAAATCTCTAACGCAAATGGGAATTACGCACACAAGATTCTTATAGAAACTGAGTTCTCACATAACAAAGATGCAAAGAACACTTGGTTGGCACGTCAAGGCTGTTCTTACGAAGAAGATCCATCTGCAATAAAGCCAGCAGAATGCACTTTTTTATGGTAAAGTAGCGGTAGACTTTTTCACATGTGATAAACATTTGCTCAGTGGTGTAACACTTCGTATTGCATTCAGAAGATCTATTGATAATTTTGGTATCGTTTCCGATGATGCTGCAAAACATTACAAGGTGAAAATTGTTGAAGTTAATTTGTACGTTCGCAAGATGACATTGAATGACGAGGTCGTGTCTGCCATTTAAAAAACCTTGCTTACTAGCCCTGCTGCCTACCCTACTTTGAAACTTTGACAAAGACGTTTTTGGCTTCAACTGGTCTGCATAGTTGGAAGCAAGAGGATATTTTTGCACGAGAGCCAATCCGAAGATTAGCCATTTGTCTCAATACAAACGAAGCTTTTTTGGGCAACAACATGCAAAATCCATTTCATTTTCAAAAATTTGACTTGGAACTGATATATATTTATCGCAACGGGTTACCAGTGGCTGATAGCCAAATATCTACAACTGATAAAAAACGCCTTTATTTTAATGCAATATCAGATTTAGCCTATATTGACAATGAACACGGAATAAGTCTGTCAGACAATCCCAACCATTTTGTAATGTTATTTGATCTGACTAGCACCCAACAAGCTTCTCATGATTTTATACATCCGGAGCTAACAAACTGTTCCATATCTATCGAGTTGAAGTTTTCAGCGGCCTTACCGACCAACATTGAAATTTTTATCATTGGAGAAAGAGCTAGTACAATTTTTGTTGATACCGCTCGACGAGTGTCAAAAAATCATATTCTAACAAACTGATGGACGAAGACGGTTTAACTCAGAGATGTCAAAAACTAAAACACAAATTTCGAGGTGTATTTGCAGCCGACAATTTTCCTTCAAAATTGAAATCAAACACTTTTTTAATAGTAAACGCGTCAAAATCTCAAAGTCCTGGCACGCACTGGCTCCTCATTTGTAAAAAAAGCAAGTATCTTCTGTTTGCTGATCCCCATGGACGATCCTTGTCTTCTTACAAGAATATTTATCAGCGACTTGCAAAAAATAATGTACAGTTTCACCAATTACTTGAAAACCAACCAATTCCAAGTCAAAACTCAGAATTGTGCGGACTCTTTTGTATTTTTATTGCTCATTTCATATTTGATGATAGACAATTTGTAAATTGTAGTGATTTTCATTTGATTCGCTTTGCTCTTCACATGATGCTCTGACAAATCTAACATTGTGAAATAATTTTTTTTTAAAACTGAATTTTTTCTTCATTCACAAGACGAACAAATAGTAAATCAGAATCTTTGTTTAGTTTTCCAAAACCACTCATAAATATATCCATAATCCGACAAGAACCACCAGAATGAGGACCACTCAAAATTTTTTCTACTCTTGTCAAAGTTTCACTACTAATTTGATCAGTTTGAGTTTTCGAAGAAATTGTAGAACACACAAAATTGTGAATTGTTTTCTGTGGTACAATTGATGTAGATCTTGCCAATGTTTTTGAAATTCCGCTAGTGACCGCTGTAGAGTTTGGAGTTTGGTTGCCGCTGTTGCCGAGGGTGGAAGTTGCTTGCGTACATTTGCTGTATCCATTTTCTCTCCAGATTTGTCATTAAAGTCAACGGCTAGCTGTAATCTTGAAAATGTATCTCCTTTAAATTCCAGACTCGTTGAAGTTGAAAACAAGTGTCTGAAGGTAGTGAAGAGACAGGGAACTGTCAAGGTTTTGATTGGCTTCATGGTCTCAACATCGATTGCACTCTCAATCAGAACGTGAAAATGGTTAGTGGGTAACTGACAAAAATCAGACTCAAAATGAGGACACACAGCATAGTTATTCGAAGCTGTCAAGTTTGGCTTTTCGTCAGTAATTAAAAACTTGAACTGCTTTTGAAATTGTTTGAAATAGTTGGGAGAGCGCTCAAACATTGCTTCCACCATCTTTACTACACTGATCAAATTTCTGCTTCTTTGCTGGGGGTGGTTTTGATGGGGAATCTTGCGTTGCAGATTCACTATTTTTTCTGCTTTTTTGACTAAACTTCCAAATTCTTCTAGAGTCAGAGAAATTCTCGGTTCAAACTTGTAATCCTCGGCCGCTTTCTTGAACAACTTTAGAAACACATATGTTCTGGTTCTCTCGTACGTTTTTAAAGTTGCCCTGAGCAAACGCTTTTCAGTTTGGGAAATGTCGAAATAGCAATCTCCAAATTTTGTGTCTTTTATGGAAGTAAAAGGCGTGGTAGGCAACTTGTTTTATCACTTTTAGTCAACATAATGTAAATAACTACGAAGTTAGGAGGCGCGGCAAGTTGGGATCAAACCAGTGTCGTCATATTTTTAATTAAATCCAAGTGATTGGTAAATACAATCTCAAGTACGCCCCACGGCGTACTTGAGACTGTTCATTTTAGATTTTTATACGTATGTGACCTTAGATAATAGTTAATTAAAAACATACCTCTATAAACCATTAATTACGTGAACATACTTGCGAACAAAGATAACAAGTACACGTGTTTTGTATATAAAGCGATAAATTTATCAGCACAACCCACACTTCTGTGTGGGAGAGAGTTGTTAAACATTAATAGTGTAGGGACCCATGTATTTTACATACAGGTTGATTTAGAACAGATGTGACCCTGGATAGTATAGTGTAGAGACCACACACAATTTACATAAAACCAATACAAAACAGATGTGACCCCAAATTCCTCTGTAAAGGAACCAGAGCGCGCCTAGTAAAAATCACATGCTATATACAATATATTATGCAACTAGGTGTGACTTAAGTCTATGCTCCAATCATTTGTTTGGTCTTAGATAAGGTGAACATTGCGAAACACATGTTGGGAGAGAATTTTGTACTTGTGTTCATTTTTAGATAATAGCTAATTAAAACCATACCTCTAAAAACCATTAGTTACGTGAACCTACTTGCGAACAAAGATAACAAGTACATGTGTTTTGTATATAAAGCAATAAATTTATCAGCACAACCCACACTTCTGTGTGGGAGAGAGTTAACCATTAATAGTGTACAGACCCATGTATTTTACATACAAGTTGATTTAGAACAGATGTGACCCTAGATAGTGTAGAGCAGAGACCACACACAATTTACATAAAACCAATACAAAACAGATGTGACCCCAAATTCCTCTGTAAGGGAACCACAGTGCGGCTAACCACATGCTATATACAATATATTATGCAACTAGGTGTGACTATGCTCCAATCTTTTGTTTGGTCTTAGATAAGGTGAACCTTGCGAAACACTTGTTGGGAAAGAGTTTTGTACTTGTGTTCATTTCTTTCTTTTGCTCTTACTTAACAGTTAACTATTGAAACGAAATTGAACTTCAAAGCAATGTCCGTGAAAATTGTTTCGGAGTCTGCTATCTCCTTTTTTGAAAACTCTTGTTTACCAAACAGTGTTTGAAAATTTTGTCGTTCTGATGCAACAGAAAAGAAAAAACGTTTTGTGGAACACTTACCAGTTTTGTTTCATACCGAAGCTGTTTATTATTGCCGCCCTACCGGAAAAAACGGAGCCAGCTGAATGCAGTATCATTACTTCTGGAGGACACTTACCACCAAAAACTATACCACAAAAGCTTTCGACTGAAGAAACTTTGCCGGAAGAAGTGAGACGTATCTTGTACAGATACGACTGCGATTGTGTGCCCTTATTCGAGAATCAACTCGGTACATATCAAGCCTACGAAAATTTGGGTGATATGTGGGGTGTCAAATCATCACCATCCTCACCGGAAAGTCAGCCACCGAGTGTTTCAGTCAGTGTTCCAACAATTTCTGCTGTGGATCCAAGCCCAACTTTCACTCCAACCCAAAGCCCTTCACTCTTTGAGGATTTCCAGAGGTAGAACAAGATCTCTGACAATGTTGCAAATACAAGTCCGTTTGATGTCAATATTTGATCTGGTTCAAACTTTCAGACACCACAACCCCAAACAAATTCAGCCGATTTTAAGACACCCAATTGCTCGGAAACTCCAGTAGTATGCGCAGCACCAAAAAAACGAAGACAGGAGGACTCTCTATTGGACTTTTTTGACCTCCAATAACTTATTTAATATTGAATTATATTTCCTTTGCACTTTGGTGTGTTGTGTTGCTATCTTTTGTGAATAGCTCGCTAATTGACACTCTTCTTTTAATTTTTTACATAACTAGCAGACTTCAGAATCAGAATTTTACAAAAATGGACATGTTCAAACAATTTCACAAAAACAGTACTGTTTAGTGAGACAAAGTTGAGAGAAAATTTCCAAAATGGACTTGTTCAAACATGTTCAGAAGGTAATATGTACCAGGAAGCAACCAAGCTTCTGATTGGTTGAGAGAAAATTTGTTGAGAAAGCTACTAAAATGTAACATTAGGTTTAAACAAAAGCTTCAAAAAAATGCATAATTTCCTTATAAAACAAAAACCTCATTCAGCAAATCGTTCTTGGTATGCTGGTATAATACCAGCGCTCCTGTTGGGTATACCTTCAGGTGTTATCTAAACTAGCAAAACATCATTTTTTCAGCGAAAAGGAGGAAAAAAAGAAAGGATTTTTTTAAAATGAGATTTTTTCGGTTTTTTGCTTAACCACATCTTTCTAAAAAAAAGTTGAAAAAAAACGAAAAAAAAATTTTTTGTTTTTCATGGTGACCTTTGACCCAGAAAAATCGGCTCCAAAAGATAGTTGGAATGAAATTGACTATTGGGTTGATACTATCAGACACTGCACTACAAAAAAGCTCATAACGCTTGTCAATTTAAACTCAATCCTTCATGAGATAATTAGCCATTAATTAACATGTAGTTAGCACCTAATTAGTCTAATTAGTAATTAATGAAAAAAAATCCCATTTTTTCAAACGGATTTGTTATCACTGATACATGCTTGTCACTTTTGGTCATAAGGGTCAGGGCCGAAAAACGGCTCCTTCACCGATTTTCAAAACATCTGGACATTAACGTCTCATTAACATCTGGCATTAATTAGCAATTGAATTACCCGAAATAATAATGATACACCCGGTTTTTTTTTTTAAAAAAAATCAATTTTTGGGGGTTGGAGACAAAATCATCGCATAACAGCTGTCATCGAAAAAGGCTCGCAACAGGGGGCTTGTCATTAGCTGTCATGTGATGACATTGATTGATCATGATTGACAGAAAACCTAACTTTTTTCCTGATAAAGATGAGGGATTTTTATTGTGGGGTCCTACGTTTTAGTGTCCGGGGAGCATTTTTTGTTATGACGCCCAGCATCGTCAGGCGCACCCATCGGTATCTACAGTGAAAAAACTACAAAAATTGCTTTTTTTTGCAACATTAAGCGAAAAAAATTGAACATTTCATTTGCTTTTAGTTGACTTATTAGCTGTTCAAACACCGTGACAGTAATAAAACTGTGCATCATAACCGTCTCAAGCATCCCTTGTACTTAAAAAATAAAAAAAAGTGTTGAAAAAAGCGATGTTTTTGGAATGTTTTTCAAACTTCTGTGGAAATCAAATCGAAATTTTCTTTTTAGGTAGACTACTGAAGTGTAATATTACCTCTTAAAGGTTGAAACACAAATGTTCCCTCTTCCTTTATGTCATTAGAGCATATTAGCTATCAAAATGAAGAAAAAAAGCTTAAAATATTTGATTGAAATGTCATTAAAAACTCATAAAAGTTTACTTTAACTAAGACTAAAATTTAACAAACCAAAAAGTTGCAATTGATATGTTTTGTCGCATCACATGAAGCCAATAACTAAAAAGAATTACCCATGGTTTTAGACGCCTTTTTGTATATTGCACTAAACATTCGAAAATCTCGAACAAGTTTTATCATGTCAGTCTTGTTCAGTGGGAAACGTAAAGCGTTACTTTCAGTTCATTGCAAATTGATATGTTCATAGTAGTTGACTAAAGCTGGGACAAAACGCGCGCTCATATTATCCAATCAATTTCGGAATTTTTGAATGCTTGCATTGCGCGCCTATTATAAGAGACTCGTGTGGAGTAGAAAGAAATTCGCCATTTGAAGTTGAATTACATGTTTACGAAAGTTGTCATTATCTCTGCTAACTTTTGAATCTTGAATTTTCCAACTTTGGTTTTCAATTGCAAATATCGTTCGGCAACTTTTGCTAACAGGGGAAATCAATCTCGCCATGAGCATCGCTACCACCCTGACGAAGTAGGTTCACCAGTCTTTACCTGTTGTATTTGTACATTCACTTGTAGAAAATTTTCTGAACTCGAAAAAAAACATGAGGACTTGTCATCAAAAATTTACAAACTGCTGTCGGTCCTGCTATATGGGTTTAAACAACACCAGATTATTTGCTCAGCATATGAGTTCTTTGCATTCTTTACCTGTCTTTGGCGATCAATTTCAACCAACTCAAGCGCCGCCTGAAACTACCTGTTATGGTACCCTTCAGAGCTACCATCTGCCGCCATCAACAACCCAAGCCAACACAAGCTCCAGCATAAACCCTTAATCGATTCGCTTATAGAACACAAAATCGCACAAGGATCGCAAAAAGTTCAATTTAGTGCTCTTTTTCAACTCCGAAAACCAAGTCAAAACGAAGATCAGGAAGATGAGCTTAATGAAATTTATGCAAATTCGCTCATGACACCCGTTTACAGTCAGGGACTTAGCAGTGAGACATTCTGGACTATGGTCGAGAAGATGATGATTGTGCTAACGACATTTGCCTCTAATGGTAGTGGTTGGGTGCTTGAGAAAGTTATCAAAATAATTGTGAACTTTTCCCGCTACCGACCTATAACTGGCTCTTCTTTCATTGCATTACCTTCAAAATTACAAAATTGCCGCGGTTTACTTATTATTCGTAACCATGAGGACGCAAATTGCTTCCATTACTGATATATTGCTGCATATCATATGCACAACAATATTAGCTTTGGTCGACCAGGAAGGAACTACAACACAGAAAAAACTTTACCAGAAACTTACAAGCAAGCCAACCTTCATCAACCAACTGGACACTTCGATATGCCCATGGGGCTAGAAGACATCAATCAGTTCGAAAATCTCAATGCAGTTCGAATCAACGTTTTTGGTTCTGATGGTAGAGACTTATTTCCACTCAGATTGTCAAAGTTTGTCTCAAACTTCACAATGGATCTATTACTTTTATACGAAGCTGACTGTTACCATTATGTATTCATTACCAACTTGGTTGAAGTATTCTGTCAACTCCGAAATACCAAATTCCGCTTTGAGTCTCATATTTGCCAGAATTGTTTCTGGTTGCGTGAAGAAGGCCTTGCAAAGCTTACCGATCATATGGAGATCTGCTGTGAAAATGTGCCGGCTGTTGTTCGATTACCAGCTCCGGGAAAAAAATTATATAAATTCAAAAACTTGGCCGCTATCTGGTTTGTTCCATTAGTCATTTACTTTGACTTCGAATCCTTCTTGTGTCCAGTAGCAGGATGCACGCCCCACGGGAACAACGCATACACCAGAGTTATTGAAAAACACGAGCCCTCTGGGTTTTCACTTGCGATTTTTCATTTGTAAACATGTTACACACACTAGCCAAGGATATATACAAGCGCAAACGAGATTTTCCTTTCTTCAGAGGTGACCGTAGCCAGTATCCAAAAAGTGCAGCTAGCAAATGTTGGATATAAAACGAAGCCTTTGACGATAATGGTGAACAGTCGTCAATTGATCTGGATCATTGCCACTACACTGGACAATTTCTTGGCTGGGCTCATGAAAAATGCAACCGAGCACGAAGGAAAGTCAACTTCACCCCTTTGGTGGGACATAATATACAAAATTATGATCTTCATCACATTTCTTTAGCCTTGCAATCTTGTGAGCCAACGACCACTGTAAAGGTAATTCCATCTACTCATGAAAAACACATTTTCATGAACTTTGGAGTGCTCGTGGAGGCCATAACCCTAGATGATGGAAAAGTGATCAAAAAGTATGAAAATCTGAGGCTTATTGATTCATTCAAAATGATGAATTTGTCTCTCGAAAAGCTGGTTGACATGTTACCAAGAGATCGTTTTGGAGTACTTGCTTCTGTCTTTCCTAACCTATCCTCAACAGAAATGAAGCTCCGGCAGCAAAAAAGATATTACCCCTATTCATATGTTAGCGGTCGAGAAAAGTTCAGCGAAAAATTCCTACCGCCACTTAATGAATGTCGTATCACTTAGAAGGAAACGCAGTAACAATAACTCAAGAAAACTTGAACTACGCCAAGACGATGTGGAACACTCTGAATTGTGAAACTCTACAAGACTACCCCGACGCATACCTGAAAACCGATTGCGCTCTTCTCGCATGCGTTTGTGAGTTCCACAGAGAGCTCAGCTTCTCCACATACAAACTCGGTTGCATGCACTTTTACACACTCCCAAATATGGCTAAGGAAGCGTCATTGAGAATATGCAAGGCAGAAGTCGAATTGCTTACAGAACGCGAGCACCTCGATATGATAGTAGGCGCAGTACGTGGGGGAGTATGTTCAGTCTACGAGATGAGAAAGTTTACAGCAAATAATAAATATTTACCAGGTTATGACTCTTCACAAACCTCGACATTTGGCTTCTGCGTGGACGCAAATAACCTGTACGATGGCGTCATGCAGAATGAAAACCTCCCTCAATCAGATTTTATGCTAAATTCTGATATTACACTGGCTGAGATACTAAACTGCCCTGATGATAACCCTATCGGTTACTTCGTGGAAGTCGACTTGCATTATCCAGCAAGTCTACACGATTAGCATTAGGACCTCCCCTCGCACCATCAAAAAATATTGTTGAGGATGACTGGCTCAGCGAATACCAAGTAAATTTGCGAGAGAGTCATAACTTACCCCCCTCAAAAGTTCCAAAACTCTGGCAGGCTTTTTTCGACAAAGAACATTGTGCTGCATTACAAGCTGTTAAAACTGTATGTTAATTTGGAATTTGTGGTTAGGAAAACGCATTGTGTGCTACAGTTTACTCAAAACAATTGGTTAACACCCTCTATAACCCTGAACAGTGAGAAGAGACAAGCGGCTTCGGATAAATTTGAAGAGAGTTTCTATAAACTAATGAACAACGCCGTTTATGGGAAAAACTGCGAATCAAAACGTCGACGGATGAAAATCGACTTTACGAGAGACGCAAGACGAACCCTAACCATAGTAAGCAAGTTTGAGTTTGATAAAATTAAAGTGTTTGGCGAGAACATGGCAGCTCTTTCTCCTCCCGCACAAAAAAGATCTATTGGGATACACCAACTAAGGTAGGGGCCACAATACTACTGATAGCTTGCTATACCGGATCAATTGTGAAGATCTCTACCGTGAACTGGAGGAGAGCAATGTTCTTGATCAGTTTGACTTCTCAAATTACCCAGAAGATCACAAACTGTACAGCGACGAAAATAAACGCGACGTCTTAAAATTCAAAGACGAATATGCTGGGGATTATATAAAAGAGTTTATATGCCTGAAGCCAGAGCTGTACAGCATTACTTCCGCTAGTGAGTATTTTTTGTTTGATAATTCAAGAAAAACTAACAAAGTAACAACTAACTTTGTCTGATTGTCATGATTTGACTGCTTTTTTCTTTTCATAGTTAACTGAACAAAGTCCGCCCAAGGAATAACCAGAGCAGCCCAAAATTTGCTTCGACATGCAGACTACAATAGTACACTTGTGACTGGTAGTACACTGCGCGCTGAAAATACAACGATTGTTTCGGAAAAGCATGTACTACAAACGGTTTCAACAAATAAAATATGTCTTTCTGCCTTTGGTAATAAACGCCACTTTTTGAACGGGGGAATTAAAACACTACTATTTGTCCTTTATAAAATTGATCACTGCCGTGTCGAAGATTTTTCTTGGGATAGCGATGAAGTAGAGTGGGACTACGAAAATATGGAAATTTATGCTCACCTTCTGCTAGATTCGAGTCCAAACTGGGACCATACTAATACTTTTGTTGTGCCGGATACAACAAATGAAAGCCCGGAAGAATGGGAAACACCTGACCCGGGATTTGCAATGACAAGCATTATTAACGATGAAGATATTGATAGCGATGATATTGTAGACTCTGATGCTACCACCAGCTCCAGCTCTTCCTCCCCTAACCCATTCATTAATTATGAAGCTAATGAGTGGAGTGAAAGTAGTAGCGATTATGAAGAAGAACCAGCATTTAAAGTTGTACGCAGACAATGTACCTAACTGCCTAAACTGCGCCTTTTGAATTCCTAACCGTGTAAATTTTATGTTTATGAGTGCTAAAATACGTTTCAATAAATTGTTCACTTGCAGCTCTTATCGGAACGAAATTGAATTTAGGACAATGTTGGCTGTTTGACCGAAAACAAATTTGCCGCCTTGGAAATAGTCTTACATAATCACATCTGGTAAAGAATGAAAGTTAATCCCTTTCCGTCTAGGATAACCCCCTATTATCCCATGTTTAAGTATCGTACGATAACCCCCCTTCTCTTGAGACAGTTTTTACTTACTACTTGCAACCATATTTGGACGCGTAGACTTCACAATACAATATTTAAGACGATTTATGGCCATTACATATTTTGTCATGAAAAACGTGTCAGAAACGTACCAAGTTATTGGAACCCTCTTGGTGGAACCCTTTGTAGTCGTTACTTTTAATCAAGAAATTGTCAAATAAGTCATTTAACACTTGGACGTTTTAAGAAATCTGAATTGTGATTGATGTTTATCAATTCTGATATGAAATTATCCTCCTGCCAACTATTTTAACATGGTCTTTTATCTGTCTCCAGGATCTTCATAGAGGAAAAATTGGGTGCAAAGTACAAGGAGAACAGACGCATTCCCTTCGCAGAGTCTTTCACTGAGACAGGACCCAACATACCAGTCTTCTTCATACTCTCTCCTGGAGTTGACCCACTTCTTGAGGTATGACATTTTTGCAGGATTAGGTCTAAGTGCGTTGTTTTCTATGTGAAACACTAATATACTCTTGAAACTCAGATTAAAAGGTTAAGTAGTTTCAGAAGGTGTTCTGATTGGATAGAGCGCTTTCATTTTGAATCACGTGCCTCTTAATTTTCCGCTAACGTCAAACCACATAATAAGGGTATCATAGTCCAGTTTCATGTTTCAAATTAAAATAAATTTGTGTTTTCTTGCTATATCTGCTTTGAATTTCAGGTTGAGTCTTTGGGTAAAAAATTGGGCTTCACCCAGGAGAATGGAAAATTTCACAACATCTCACTGGGACAGGGGCAGGATGTGGTGGCAAGCGCTGCACTTGACATTGCGGCCAAGGAGGGTAAGCAAAGATGCTTATGTAAAGCTGCCTAAACATTTCAGCATTTATGCAGTATTAAAATAATAAAGAAGAGTTTCCCCGGATCTAATGTAAAACGAAAAGTTGTGAGCTTTTAGAATCAACAGCGTTTAATTTACATCTAATTGCAGCTTTCATGACATGCGGGCTGGGAGCTATATAGTGAGCTTGGATTTTTGTGCCACGTCGACTTTGGTCTGTTCATGTCTATCAATTTTTATGGTTTCACTTTTACGTATAATCGACTCGGTCCTTTTGTCCTAACTAAGCAAATATTAAGAAAACACTCGGTCTTTAAGCAAAATATGTTGAATTTATTCGTTGCTTCGTTATAAAGGGTTCCCCATTTTTAAGGACACTGGGTAGTCCTGCAAAACATCCACTTGGTAGCCAACTGGCTTCCTACTCTCGAAAAGAAACTGGGAGAGATATCGGAGACTGGTCTAGCTCACGAGGCATACCGGGTGTTCATGAGTGCAGAACCCGCCTCCTCCCCCGCTGCTCACATTATACCCCAAGGAGTGTTGGAGAACAGTATCAAGATCACAAACGAGCCGCCGACTAAGATTAGTGCTAATTTGCACAAGGCTCTCGACAATTTCTCACAGGTGAGTGATAATGCTTTGTGACTCATTTGGATTGGACTTGATTTTCTAACTCCAATATTCCTCGTTATTTAAATCGATAAACATTCATGACAGATTTCGCTGCTCATTTGGAGAAGTTAGTGATAAAACCAAACAAAAAACATGGTCAAGTCAGCCGCATCCAACGCTTGCCAAAATGAAATTGTGACCAGAAGCGCTATTTAATGTGTGCGTTGAGTCCACAGAACTTTCACTGAGTTTGTATGGAGTGTGGATGATGATTGTCATTCAGAAAGTTCTTCGGATCAGACTTGGGATCTCGGTTAAGAGTTCAATGTTTCCTTACAGTTGAATGGTTAACTATGCTTTATTTCTATGTTATCTCTCGAATGCTACTGTGCGATTTCAGGACACTTTGGAGATGTGTTCGAAGGAGGCAGAGTTCAAGAGTATCCTCTTCTCCCTCTGTTACTTCCATGCAGTCGTGGCTGAGAGGAGGAAGTTTGGACCACAGGGCTGGAACAGGGTGTACCCTTTCAATACTGGTATTATTTCACACTTATTAAATGCCAGTTTGTCACTGTGCTCCTAGCACTCCTTAATTGTTTTCATTGAGCCGTTTATATTTTCTAACCGGGGCGCAGGATATTAGGCGATATCTCGATTAGGTGAACACATTTTTTGTAGCCACTAGGCAAACATTATGAACTAAAGTTTTATGACATTAGGAGGTTTATAACAATTAAAACACTTAAGAATGGTACTTCAAAATCCACTTGAAGCTATAAAGTACTCAAGTGTTCCTAACAAATGTCTATACACGATGATAGTTTAAAAAATCGGGAAACTTGAGTACTCTATACAGTCAAGTGGATTTTGAAGTACCATTCTTAAGTGTTTCAATTGTTATAAACCTCATAATGTCATAAAATTTTAGTTCATAATGTTTGCCCAGTGGCTACAAAAAATGTGTTCACCTAATCGAGTTTCCGCCTTATATTTCATCCCCATTCTACCCAATAAGCAGTATCTAGGCTCTTGTGCTATACATAAGGGGGGGGGTCAGAATACTTTCTTTTCTCAATGTTGTAATCTATGGAGTAATTGATGACACCTCTTGCAAGATTGCCCGGTGTTCCAAAGCCATGTCAAAACAGCGTTGACCTTTTGTTCACAGCATAAATAGTCTTTTATGAGAATCATCAAGAATTGAAAACTGTAAAATACTCTACATTTTTTTATTGTAGTGGTTGCCTTTTCTATTCGTTAGGCGATTTGACGATCTCAGCTATGGTTCTGTACAACTATCTGGAAGCCAATAACAAGGTGCCCTGGGAGGACCTGAGATACCTGTTTGGGGAGATCATGTACGGGGGACACATCACTGATGACTGGGATAGAAGGCTGTGCAGGACATACTTAGAAGAGTACATGGGGCCAGAGCAGGTGTGACCACAATTATTTCGAGACGTCACTAGTTCTGATTTTTTGTCTGGGTTGTTTTTTTCCTCGCGGCTCATAAAATTTCCGACTTGTTCAAGTTGAGGAAAAAGTGTTCGACATTTTTAAGATTGAGTGCTGCTTGTATCAATTGTTATGGCCTTACGTCATTCGCAGTTCTGGGTTATATCCTCTGCAAGACAATTGTTTTAAGTGTACGTAATAGCCGCCGTCAGTTACTCGAACATCTATTACTTAGGCCTTCTCCTTTACCCTTTTAAATTTGTTTTACCTTCCGATCACGTTTTTTACACATGTCACGGTTTTCATGCTTCTGACTTACCTCAATCAAACGAATATGTTCAGTATAATTACGCACTATGGCCAAGTTTAAAAAGGTAAAATTTAACGGTATAGAGGGTTTTAAGGATGCTTGTAAAATTAAAAATTCAAGATCTTGAATTTTTAATTTTACAAGCATCCTTAAAACTCTCAATCTAACAAGGAAGGGAAGTAACTATTTACTTAATCCCTTGGACCACTGGATTGCTTTGGGTCTGAGATTATGGACTCTTTAAATCTCTTTATAAGTTCATGAAACGCATATATCATTTTTTGTTTTCTAAATTACTTTCAGTCAAGTTGAGTGGTTTCCGTATTGATCAGAAGTTTAATACTAATATCTTTAAACCTTAATCTCTCCACCTAAATCTGATTCCTAAATTTTATTCGAACTGTTGTAGAGTTTGATATTTTTCCAAGTTTTAATTGTGTAATATAATTTTGCGTAAAATGGCAGGTTGGGTAAAATGGCGTCGGGTAAAATGGCATTGGGTAAAATGGAATTGGGTAAATTGTCACGTAACCATTGGAAGCTTTGACAAACTTAAAAAAAGTTTTATTTATTGGAAGCTTTGACAAACTTAGTTTCTCAAGACTTTTTGTTGTGTAGGATACTTTGGTCTTCCTATTGGGGGTTCCAATTCCAGGTGTTATAGGGTTAATTTGGTCTTAATTTTGCCTCGAATTTTAGCTGAAATCATTCTGGATCTGTCACTTACGTTTTCTACGTAAAATTTTTCATGTGATCTAAAAATAAATACTTTTTAAATGTCTCGATTGAGGAATCGATACCAAAACTTCGGAATCTTGAGAACTTCGGAACAAGGTGTTTCAATGCCGCCCTCTTCCATAATGCAGCAAACTTTTAGATGGTCTGATTAGAGCCTTTTTTCGGTCTGTCCTGTCTGTAATAATTGGTAGTTGTATTGAGTCCGGCCCCGTAACATGACTTAGGTAAAGGTAATGACGTAACATTTTTAACAACAGGTTCATCTTTTTTATTCTTTCAGTTGGACGGTGATCTTAACTTGGCCCCTCAATTCCCTGTGCCTGGCAACATGGACTACAAAGGATACCACACTTACATTGATGAGTCACTACCACAAGAGAGCCCTGCTCTGTATGGATTGCACCTCAATGCTGAGATCGGGTTTCTCACTACACTCAGTGACAGTCTGTTTAGAGTTGTTAGTACTTGTATTGATGTCAACCAAAGTATATCCTCCCTGGGCTTCCATATTGGGTTGGAGAGAATGCACTAATTAAGAGCCGTGAGCCAAATTATGAATGTTTTGCTAAGATGATGTTTAGATCTAAAAAGTGAGATCTATTTCGTTTTGCAGAGTTGTTTATGATCCCCCCTCCCCGTTAAAGTATGTGCTGTTCCAAACCACTTTAACCAAGTGAAAACGTAAAAAGTGCTCTTTGGAGTCTGAAACTCAGGTTCCCACAAAGCTGGAAGGTGGATAGATCCAAAATTTTCAAAATCATCATTTGTTTCTACAGGTGCACGACCTTCAACCGCGTGACTCGGCTGGCTCATCCCAGTCTGGCTCGACTAGAGAGGAGGTGGTGGAGTCAACAGTGGAGGACCTGACTGATAAGTTGCCAGACCCCTTCAACATGATAGAGTTGCACCAGAAGGAGGAGACTAAGACTCCCTACACTGTCGTGTGTCTACAGGAGTGTGAAAGAATGAATTCACTCACACAGGGTGTGTACAAAAATTTGAACAAGTTTTCTTGAACATTTTTAAGTGAACAAAGACACTCAGCTCTTTTGAGCATTAATGAACAACAAATAATGCCCCAACAAGTCGTTAACAATTATCAAACCAAAAACATTAAAACGCCAGTTAGAGTAGGATAAAATTTCGTACGTGTTAGTGTTCCGAATTCCGCACTTGAGAGACAAGTTTTTAGTCAAAACCAAAACATAGTATAAAATTTTCTGTTGTTCAAGTCCAAACTTTTTTTGCCAAATGAGTCCTACAAACTTCTCCAAGAAATTAAATTGAACTTATATCTCCGCTGCTGGCTCTTCCTAAAATTACCTTCAAAAACAAGTGCCACAAAAACTCTATTATTAGGTTGTTTTTTATACATTTTTTTTTCAAAAAACCTGCACTCGAGATGGAGAAATTCCACAAACGTCGGATCCAACAATTTTCGTGACTGTTTTTTGACCATTAAGTGACTCGCCTACTTTGTGAATATTCTTCAACTTTCATTATCCAGAAATCAGGAGGTCACTGACAGAACTGCAACTTGGACTGAAGGGAGAGTTGACAATTACAAGTGCCATGGATGACCTCAGCACTTCTCTATTTCTGGACAAAGTTCCACAGACGTGGTTAAGATACCCCACCACTTACCCCTTGGCTACCTGGTTCTCTGACTTGATGCAGAGAGTGAAAGAACTCGAAACCTGGACCACCGACTTCGGATTGCCCAATAGTGTACGTTGTTTTGTTTGCTTTCAATTAATCAACCTATCGGCAAGTCTAGGAAAAAACCGCGCAAGGAGAAAACAAAAATTGATTTCAAGATGCAGACAAGAAAAGCACAAAATTTTAGGTTGAAAAATAACCAGGGACTCACAGTTGTTAATTTTTTTCTATTCTGTGTTTGAGCTGTTACTTTTTATCATGGACTACAACTTATTAAGAAAGCAGTGAATGAATTCTTTGATAATTTTATTTAACAGACTGTAAATCCTATTTTAAAACTTTTGCAATGCTCCGTAGTAACCACGAATCTGTTCAATTTGAGTTCTTAGTTTGTTAATATATCAATTTCATTTCGGTTGAAGATTTTATTGATAAAGCTGGTTGGGGTACAATTTTGCAGCAGCTATAAAGTCCAAAAGGTTTCTATAAAAGTTTACAGTCTTGAGATTTAATTTGAGATGACATATTTTCTCAGTTTGCTTTTAGTGCTTTATTTGAGTTAAAATTTTTCAAAATTGTCGTTGTCAATAGCTTGAGAAAGCGACAAACTTCTTAAATTGCTGGTAATGAGCTAGGTGTTTTCTTTCTTAATTGCTCCGAACGAAGTTTAAAGCAATTATTGTAAAAGTGTGTGTCTTATTTTATGCAAAATGTTCGCTTGACTTCTCAGGTGACTTTTTTACGCTTCTCTTCTTCCTCATTTTTGAGTGATCTAGATTGCTCCCACTCCGAAGTTGTTTGTTGCTGAAATAAAAGCCATTGTAGCAGAGCAAAGTACAATGGCCTGATAGCCAATTGATAAATGTGTCTGTTAGGGCTCCGGAGGTCGAGGGCGCAAATCCCGCATCCATCGGATCGTTTTGCACCCACATACAAAAATTTATCGAGGCCACAGCCCTTGAATTAAATTTCCCCACCTGTTGTTCGAGAGAAATTGTCCGACGTTAGTCGGTTTATGTTTATTATTTACGTTTATAACGCAATTGTTTTGTAAAGCATTGAGCTTTTTTATTGGCACATTTTTTGTCTGAAATTCTTAATTTTTGCATCCTTTTTTTCACGGGGTTCATTTGTTTGATAAAATGCTTATGTAGATGTGGTCAACTGTTCTGCAACATTGTGCATAGAAGAGGTTTGAGATGAGTGTTTTGGTAAAATTTTGGAGCTTTTTTTTATGTATATGCTTCATTTAAAATTTTGTTTTATGACGTTTCAATTTCCTTCATTTGTAATTTTTTACTCATTCAATCATGAAATGCATATTTTTAAGATTCTTTTTCTCAATGACCTATGCTACCAATAAACATGCGGAAAATAAATTGAAGGTGCGGTAAGGATGACACTGGATAAATCAATGCCTGTAGATCTGGGATAATTATTGGTATCGAATTAATTTAATGTGAATGAAAATTTAAATTATGCATTTTTAATAGCTGTCATCAGGCTCTCAAAAGCTATTATTTAGATGCGCTCTTTTCATTTCGTTGTAATTTTTAATATTTTTTTTCGGTTTTTTTTCGTTTCATTGTTTCGATCAAGATTTTCACCTATGATTTCCGATTTACCTCAGTCATTGTTCCAACTTAATGGAATTCAGAAACCGTTCAGAAAATTCACGCAAATATGTTCAGGGTCGAAAAGCGAATTCACAAGAAAAGGGATCAACCAATGGAGTCTTGTCACTGAGATTTTGGGTTTAAAGACTGAATGAATTATGTTATGAATTAAGTTACGTGGCGTGTAATTCCTTCCTAGAGGCTCAATTCTTCATATTTATTTACTCTAAGGAAAATAAGGATTAAATTTGAGTTTTTATGACACTTAGAAAAAAATTAGGCTGCGTATATTTTTTCTTTTTTTTTCTCTAATTAGGTCAATCCCAACGTCGGTCAGTTGGGTCAACGAGGGATATTTTTCTACAATCTGCTGGCTATCTCGAAAGTGTTGATTATTCGAAAATAGTTGGTTTTTCAAGCTGATTGTTTTCCTACTCTAGAAAATAATTGGTTTTTCAAGCTGATTGTTTTCCTGCTCTATATGTTTTTAAAATGTACATGAATTAGCCTGCAAGTTCACTAAATGCATTTTTTTTATTTATTAACTATTCATTAGAAACTGATTGTGACAATTTTTATCGATAATAGTACAAATTCTATTTATACTCAATTCAGAAGCTGACTCAAACAAAATATTTAAATTATGCACGTAAATTAACCAACATTATAATTTTAATCTAATTGATCAGTTAATTGTTAATAGTTCGTGTTTGAGTTTTTGTTTAATAAAAATGCGCATTTAGTTTTAAAAAATGGATGCCCGGCGGGAATTTTGCTGTCTTAGATTTTAATGTGAAAGTACTTGACAATTTTTGGTTTAAAAATTAAATAAAGGTTTTTACATCTTCGATGCTGGAAACTGGGCGTAGCTTTACTTCGGACCTCAGAACAAAATTATCTATATCGTTTTTTTATTGCTGTTTAACTGCTTTTATGTGCGTGATGCCATTTATTACACTCAATATCTGTAAGTTTTTAACTATACTGTACACAGGGGTTTGATCGTAATTAACTTACCTCGCAATCTAAATGATTTATGACCTTACTGTAATATAACTTTACTCTTAACCGTTTCAATGTGAATAAAGGATGTCAGTATAATGAAATTGGCAACCTTAATTTTTTTCAAAAATACCAAAATATTTGAGTTGATTTTAATAGGTTTAATAGCTTGCATCGGCAACTCCGTCAACTTATTTCTGAGTCTGATTCCATTTATATTCTGTGACATTTAAGTATTTTTGCAGCCCTCTATGTTATTTGTTTTATAATGAGGAAAAGTACCTCAAAAAGTGCATCCAAATGCTCGCTTTCATTACAACCACAATATTTGTTTAACCTCTATACGAAGCAAACTTATCAAGAGCTGGTTAATGATTTTCAGTAAATTTTTTGACAAAGCTGAAAACTTTTCAATTAATTTTTCAGGTTTGGATTGGGGGCCTGTTTAATCCCCAGGCATTTTTAACTGCTATCATGCAACAGACAGCGAGGAAGAACGAGTGGCCCCTGGACAAGATGGTGTTGAACTGTGACGTCACGAAGAAGAACAGGGATGACTTCGGGGCACCGCCCAGGGAAGGATCGTATATCAATGGACTGTACATGGAAGGAGCCAGGTAAGTTCTCCGAGTGCGAGGTGGGGGGGGGGGGGGGGGGGGAGAGTGGTTTGGACCATGTCCAAATTTTTCAGAAGCATTTTTAACTGATTATACTTGGTATTAGAGCAACTCTTTGCTCGCTATGTTGATTCGATGTCAACACCATTATAGTGAGAGTAAAGTTTGGGAATTTTGTGGGTTGCGACCCCACAATCTCTTAATTGATTGCAATCCTGTGCTATCCACTGAGCCAACTGATCCACATTGCGGGAGTCTTACCAGGCTCTCTTATATTGAGCTATCATTTCAAGCTCCATCTTATGATCACAACTTATTTACTAGAGTGTGTACTCTAACATTTGGTATGATTTTTATAGCAGTCTTTCTCTAAATTAAACGCTCAATCGCCAAAACATACATTATCATCATCAGCGCAATTTTAAATGATGCCTGCAACACTGCATTTTGGGGACACACGCTCTGCGACTAAAATGAGTTTATCGGCAGTAAAAATTTTCTTTTTTATTGATTCAACTCGGCCAATTGTTGTTGTGGTAGTTGTTGTTTAGATGGGATATCCAGACGGGGGCCATGGCAGAGGCAAGGCTGAAAGAACTCACTCCTCAGATGCCGGTGGTTTATTTAAAGGGTGAATATTTTTCAATTCAATTCAAAGTTAACCATTTATTTAAGAAAAGTTTACAGACATTAGGTGAAAATTGTCCTCTTATATTTTGCAGGTGAACAACAATTAAACACTTAAAAGGGCACTTAAAAATCCACTTGACAATATAAGGTAATTAAGTGCGCCTTACATTCGGGTTTTAGGACAATTGATCCAAAAACAACAGACTGAAAGCAAAAATTCGGACAAGAGATAGAAAACGAAATTTTTCAAATTGCATATTGGTCAATCAGATTTATGCACTCACTTTTAATACAGCGTTTAACGGTTGAGTTTTTGTTCGGTTGTGACAATATCGTATCAAGTTCCACGGTCCTCTAACGCATCCCGTACTTAACGCCAAGTCAATATCAGTACTGGGCAAGTCTAATTCCAAGTCTAGATATCAGTACTGATTCAGAGCTATGATCATAACACATTTAAGACTTGGCCAAGACTTGGCAAGTCTAAGCCAAGTGCAAAATGAAGGTTCCGTACGGCGATCGAACCCACGCTCTCCCTCTCACACGCTGTTTGTTCTCCTTACTGGGCCTCTGTGACTGTTGTAACTTTTGTCTTTTGCGCCCTTAAAATACGCTTGAAAGAAGCAAATTTCAAGTGAGAAAGCGAGCAAATTATACTACATGGGAGACTTGCATTTACAATTGCCCAGTACTGATTAACACTTGAAGTTGGTACGGGATGGTAATGGATGGCGAGGCGTGACCAGAAGCGGTAACCTCTTTTCAGCGCGCAAATAACACCTAATTCAGTCAATGAAATTACAGACGAATTGTCGATCTCCTCTGCCAAGTTTACTGTCCTCGATCTGTCCTTTCAATCTATTTTTTGGTTACCTTGTCTTTACTAAAAGTGTGCTAGAACAAAAGCAAAATTTGCTTTCATTCAGCCTTTTTATCTATCCAAGTTAGATCATTTTGACCATTTCTCATATCAATGTCCAATAACTCTATAAAGATCTATCGTCGTCAGATTGTTTTTCTATATTTACTTTTAAACTATGGTATGTAGTTTTCTTTTTCTTGAAAATTATATAAATGTATAAAAATTAAATAAATTTAGGTTGTATAAAATTCAATTTAAGCAATCAGTACATTTTATTAATTATTTTTTTCTACGATATTTCCTATTTCTTGCAAAAATTTGGGGCTGAGCTTCATGGTGTATGACGCAATTGTTATTACGTTGAAGTTACATTTTCTATAGTAAAATAACTCGAAAATGTCACTGTTTTCGGAGACTATGTTTTAAAATCAGGGATGTGAGAGTTGTTAGCGTATGCGGAAATTTTTCGAAGTGATAAAATTTAGTTCAATTTTGCTTCAAATTTGGAAATATCTCATCTTTGTCTAAGATGCCTGTTTTCGAGCAACCGTGGACAGCAGTGCCAAAACTTGATCGTTGTCGTCCACACCCTTGCACACCCATACACACGGACTTTTCCACACCGTGACTGTGTCAACGTTTGATAAACGCGATAGTTAAAAATTTGTCAATCAAAAACGGAAATAAAGACTATGTAATTTAAGTTAAATTAGATAAAGACTATCTTAATTCAATACAGAGCTCCCCACCCAAAATTAATTTTGGATTAAAAAGACAATTAACAGTTTTGCAACAACCCTTATCGCTGCTTGCAATATCACTTTAATCTCTGAATTGGGTCTCAAGTAAATACTAATTTATTTCGAGAAATAAGTTTTTAGGCTAAATGAATACTCGAAATTGTGAACAATGGTTACGTTATCCACCAAAGCACGTGAAAAAATCAATGCTTTAATCCCTATAATCACTGTTAACGTAGTTTTCAAAAATTTTTGCCTTGCCATTTTTTGTCCCAATATTCTCATTAATAAATTGCATCATGAACTTCGTTTTTTGGAAGTTTATGTGGAAATGATTTGTTTTTTTTTTCAAAAAAAGTGTTACCTGAATAAAGGTAGAGGTGAATTACAGAACATTAAGGTCTTCGGTCAGTTCTCGAAAGTTATTGTACAAGTATTATCTCCGGGTCAATGCGAGCATCATCGCTTTCAAGATATACAATCTTTTTTGCAACAACTTTTCTGCAGAAAATAGAATTTTGATCATAACCCAAAATCTGCTAATTACGGGAGAGAGAGAGAGAGGAGGAGGATGAAACTGCGTCCGGTTAGATGTACCTGTGTAATGGTTTTCAGTAGCCGACATACCCCTTTGCTATCGGAAACTGGTGCTACTAGCACTTAATATTCTCAGTTTTAATTATTGTACCAACAATTGATTGAAGATTTTTTTAAGAAACCTGTCAAAATGTGAAATTGCAAATGTCTCAATAAACTGCAAAAGCAGAACTGTGAGGTGAGATAATATAGATTAAACGCTGGGACGAGTGTGGATAGTATGAAGGAAGGGGAGTAAGGTGGAAAAATAACGCAAAAAGGGGGAATAACGAAAAAACGTCAACCGCAATATCCGAGGTTCTTTGAACACTAAAGTTTTTGTTTTTCCAATTGAGCGTGCGTAATGCAGTTGCAGTTGGTGACTGCAGCTAATATCAAGAAGTTTTATCTTTGAGCTTTTCAGCATCATTTAATCATAAATTAGCCGACAAGTTTCTAGGTAATGTTGAACAACAAATGAAAATGAGTTGAAGAAAAAGTTAACTGTATAACTGAATTATGATGTTCAAGGGATTTTGAGCATTAGCCCCTCCGATGGACTGTAGAAGTTTAAAATCTGTTGAAGCTGAAATGAGCCAATAATTTGTTTTTTTTCCGTAGCATCTTATGTTTTTTTCGCTATCAAAAAACGAAGTTTTGATCCAATAAATTTTAAAAATGCTAGTAAATTTTGCATGAATTCTTGTTTTAGATAAAACTTTCTACCAAATGTAAATAATAATCTTCATTGAATAGTTCAATACAAACTCGTCTTCTCATCCTTATCTTGATATATTTGACAGTACAGCGTGGTAGATAAAAGATATAGGTCTGCTGTAGTCAGTAAACTTTTTTTGAAGAACAACAGTTTTATCTGTAAAAGATACTTTTTTTGAGAAATTGTTTGTTAAACAATTAAGTTAATAGTTTAATATCAGGAAAAGATTTAAAAAGAAAATAGGGAGTCATTAACTTTAAGTGGCATAGTTACGGATTTTAGAAAGTATAATGAAATGGAACCAGTACTAAAAATCTTAGAGCAGTAACCAGATTTTTTAAAATCATAGGTTTGCTGCAAAAATAATAAAGATTGTTGCCTGCACTATTTGTCCGCTTCATTTTTTTCACATGGGTTTTTTTCTGGGACAAATAGGAGGCCGATGATTTTGCAAGCATATGCTTCCGAAGCAACGAACTTTATTGCATCACCTGCGGTACTGATTCGGTCCATTCTTGAGTCATTTTTTTCTTCAGTCGTTTTTTTTTCTTTTACTGTTCTTTGAGCCCAGCATCGTTCTTTTCAGCCCTTTATTGGTAACACAAAAGTTGTGAGAACTGTGTTTTTCAATTTGATCTTGCACAATGTTTGTTAATCTTGAAATTTTTGGTGTGAAATTTCAGATTGAATTTTTTTGAGTATATTAGGATCTTGACAATTTCCCTTTTTCTAGCTTCATAATAAAGCGCTTCGTTTTACAGGATTCTTAGATAATAACTCTGTTGCTATATCGAGTAAACTTTTTTGTAGGCTATAGATTTTATAGGACTGGTCGCCTGACCAAATTGCAGCGCAAATTTATCACAAACGCATACGCAAAATTTTGCGGTGCTAATTACGATTATTCAAATAATAGCAATTATCATGATATCAACAGCTTCTGCGAAAATTCTATAGTAACAATCCATTGACAGCATCTCAACTAAAAAGACAGACTAAAACATAGGGTCCTATGATATCTTCACGCGTTAATTTTTGGGCTAAGAAATAGAATTGCTGACCAAGTGAGATACCTTGGACTAATAGTGTTTTGAAAAATTGGTAGTGAAGAGGTTTGGAAATTTTCATACAATACATACAATAAAAAAATCGAAGCAAATTTTTATCTGTTTCAAAAATACTTTGATTTGAAGAGAGAAAGCTTAGCGGGCTGAAGTTGTCTTATAACATAATAGAAAAAAAGTCTTCCGAGAAAAACATAAAAAGATCTCGCGAAACTACAGCCATTTGCAGGAGCAATGAATGATGTTTCCAGACAGCCCTGGGACGTTGGCATGTGAAGCTGATATAGTCAACTTCGTCAACATTTTCATGAATAACTTGGTATAACAGAAAATTTTATGCTTAACATGCCTTGCTTTTTTACTCACCCAGTAATGTCTCCGGTAGAAACAAAATGTCTTGAACACAATTGTTCGAAATATTGCATTTGAATTTTCAAAAATTGTTGAAGTGTTGCCTGAACTTTTTTAATGGATAATATTGGTTAGCTATGTTGATTGTTTCAGCCATACTGATGGACAAATTGGAGACTAAGGGGACGTATTGTTGTCCAGTTTACAAGACCAAAGTCAGAGGACCTACATACGTCTGGAAGTTCCACCTGAAAACCAAGGAAAAGAGCGCAAAGTAAGCTGTTTTTTGTCCATGAATTTAAACAACTTCCTGTTAAGAAATTACTGATAAATTACGAAAACTACATCTCTGTTTTATGCTCGATTTGATATCGTATAGATGGGATTGTCTCAATGTTGTTGCTTCTCATGTTTAATTTCTCAAGTACTGTCTAGAGCTACGTTTAGCGGCAAAATTTTGTCAGGTAATCGAATTGTTCCAGCATTTTTTCAAAATGGGGGAATATATATGTCAGGCTGGCTATCTCTTCACTGAAATTTTTTATGCATCCTAGAGAGAATAGGAACATCATATTGTAGATACTAGAGCCTAGTTTTAATCTATAATAAATAAATAAATAAATAAATAATCTTATAATAACTAAATTCAGGTAATTTGAAAAAGCACTTTATAAGACCAAACAGCTGAAAATCGAAGAAAACCAAAAACCTTAAAATGAACAAGATGAAGACAAAAATTTGGTATTTGAAAAGAGAACATGAATTAGAATCAACCGTTTCTCTTGTTGATTTCCATCTTTTTCATCTGAATCTTGTAATTTTATGTCCTGTTGGTATTGCTTCTATAAAGAACTTTGTGAAAATTTTTCTCTAATAATATGGAATTTCAGTTAGCTAAAACAACATAGAATCTACTAAAGCAGATCTAAAAGGTTTTTGGGGAGAACATTGGCAAGTTGAACATTTTCTCAACAAAATCTTGTTTTTGATTCTCAGGCTTTCAAAATTAACTCATAAATTGTTCCCTCTTGTAGAAAGTAATTAATTGTAATTCATCTGTTTCAATGTGAAGATTTTACGGAATAAGAGTTTTAACATTGAAGCAAAAATGTGTTATTAAAAATAAGTTTCTAAGGCCTATCTGTTTCTTCTGAAAGGTTAGATTTAAATATATTTTGACTTTCCCTTGTTTTAAAGCATGAAAAACACGTATTGAAAACAAATATTGGACACAAATCTCAAACTGAATTCTAATGCCAGACATAGCAAGGAAAGACGTAAAAAAAGCTGTTAGAAGAAATTTTTAATTGCTCTCAAACAAAATTTCTGGCCATTATATGAGTCCCGCGGTCTTTTTTCGCTTGACCGATTGTTCGTCCGCCCATTTTCAATTTTCGTCTTCAAAGATGGGATAAAAATGTGATGCCCGGGAGACATAATTTCTCAAACAGTCCTCCGACTGACTAAATTCTAAGTACGCGGTTCATCGAGACTGTTTGGGAGGCATAATTTCATTGTGTCAAGAGCAGTTAGAGTTTGAACACCTCCCCCACTTCACCCCGCGTCACGCTCAGGCCACGCTCCTTTAATAAAGCTACAGCTAGCCTCTCTAAACCGTAGCTAGCTAATGACGACGCCAACAGCTCGACAATAGTTTTTGAGCAACTCGCCCTATGTTCGTCGCTTATGTATTTTACATAGGTCTGATTTTATTTTCGGCCATAATTCTTACAAAATTTTTATTTCTTTTTAATGATATTGCTAACTTATATAAGAAAAGTGTTCCATTTCACCTCCTCGATGGATGTTCATTCAAAGCGAGTCAAACAGTTTGTTGTTTTTCAAAAAAAAACTCGGGAAAACTCTTTCTCAATAAATCTGCATTGCGAGGATTTCCAAAGTAGCTTGAATCTTATTTGTGAATTCTTTTACTGCTAATATTTTTCTATCAAAGTTTGTTTTTGCTTCAGTGGATAACTATTTTGTAACGCATTGGGTGTTTTCAATAGTATTTACTCAGTTTACTACCTCTAAATTTATTTGGGGGCTAGCAATTTTATTCCAGCCTCGCTTATTTGTTCAGTGCATTTCAGCCAATGGGTATCTTTTCCAGAAAGACACGAAAAAGGTACCATTACGCCGGAGAAGCTTTCTGAAAAACTGCATCAATCATTGAAAAGACATTTTCAATTTATGGTTTTCTCGAGGAAAAAATTAGGTTCAAAGTTTTTCAGCAAAGCTTTAGTATTTTTTTTTCAACGTGTTCCATTGAATTAAAGTAAAAAAGCGCAGAATTTTAAATCACGTTTTTCACTATTCTCAAGTAATTGTGAAGCAAGAATTTATTTCAGGTGGATTCTGGGTGGAGTCGCAATTCTTCTTAGCACTTAATCCACCGATCCTCGGATGTTGCAATTTCCATTAAGAGAAGAACATTGATATATTTTCATTGTTGCATCATCAGTAGTATTATTACATATGAAAGATGGCCGTACGTGCAGTAAACCGATATATAATCTATCAGCTTTTACTCTTGCAACATCATGTGCATTTCGTAATTTTTACTTGGGTCGTAGTGGCACATTTAAATCTTAATATATGGGAGAGAGAGTATTTCAAATTGGATTTTGCTATTTTCAGTAGTAATCACTTTATCATCGAAATTAGAATATTCCACGTATTGATTATCTAATGGGAATCCGAGGATTATGGGGATTAAGGCAAATTTTCCCACATCTATCTTTCAAGATCTTTCTGCATGATTACTTCTGCAAGGCGTTAATTAAACGCCTTTTGGGTTAAATTCCTAGATCAGTGAATGTAAAACTGAGTGTAACTTATCATCTGGCAAAAAAATTCAACTTAATTCAATGTGCCGATGCGACCCTGGTACCCTTTATTAACCGTGTGGTTTTCGTTATAATCATCTAATCACCCGTGGATATCTATATAATGTTATCCAATATAGCATAGATTCATCAAAGCATTTAATCCTCAGAGTAATTCAGTACTGAATCACGCAAATCCTCAGAAAACCACTGCTTCTGATTAAGTTGTTCATGTCCAATTTCGCTTTCTGTTTGTGATGTGTCACAATTCCCGCTCTGAATTTTTTCTGAGTCAGTACTGAAATTGGATTGTGTTCTGAAAGTGCTCTGATCAGTTCTGGTATACATGTATTATAGCCAACCATGCATCGCAAAACAATTATCTTGAGAATATTAGAACTTAAATAGTTAGTTAAGTTCTAATATTCTAGCGATTTCTTGTTGATTTCCATCTTTTTCATCTGAATCTTGTAATTTGATGTCCTGTTGGTATTGCATCTATAAAGAACTTTGTGAAAATTTTTCTCTAATAATATGGAATTTCAGTTAGCTAAAACAACATAGAATCTACTAAAGCAGATCTAAAAGGTTTTAGGGGAGAACATCGGCAAGTTGAACAACATTTTCTCAACAAAATCTTGTTTTTGATTCTCAGGCTTTCAACATTAACTCATAAATTGTTCCCTCTTGTAGAAAGTTATTAATTGTAATTCATCTGTTTCAATGTGAAGATTTTACGGAATAAGAATTTTAACATTGAAGCAAAAATTTGAAAAACACGCATTGAAAACAAATATTGAACACATATCTCAAACTGAATTCTAATGCCAGACATAGCAAGGAAAGACATAAAAAAAGCTGTTAGAACAAATTTTTAATTTCTCTCAAGCAAAATTTCTGGCCGTTATATGAGTCCCGCGGTCTTTTTTCGCTTGACCGATTGTTCGTCCGCCCATTTTCAATTTTCGTCTTCAAAGATGGGATAAACATGTGATGCCCGGGAGACATAATTTCTCAAACAGTCCTCCGACTGACTAAATTCTAAGTACGCGGTTCATCGAGACTGTTTGGGAGGCATAATTTCATTGTGTCAAGAGCAGTTAGAGTTTGAACACCTCCCCCACTTCACCCACCCCGCGTCACGCTCAGGCCACGCTCCTTTAATAAAGCTACAGCTAGCCTCTCTAAACCGTAGCTAGCTAATGACGACGCCAACAGCTCGACAGTAGTTTTTGAGCAACTCGCCCTATGTTCGTCGCTTATGTATTTTACATAGGCCTGATTTTATTTTCGGCCGTAATTCTTACAAAATTTTTATTTCTTTTTAATGATATTGCTAACTTATATAAGAAAAGTGTTCCATTTCACCTCCTCGATGGATGTTCATTCAAAGCGAGTCAAACAGTTTGTTGTTTTTCAAAAAAAAACTCGGGAAAACTCTTTCTCAATAAATCTGCATTGCGAGGATTTCCAAAGTAGCTTGAATCTTATTTGTGAATTCTTTTACTGCTAATATTTTTCTATCAAAGTTTGTTTTTGCTTCAGTGGATAACTATTTTGTAACGCATTGGGTGTTTTCAATAGTATTTACTCAGTTTACTACCTCTAAATTTATTTGGGGGCTAGCAATTTTATTCCAGCCTCGCTTATTTGTTCAGTGCATTTCAGCCAATGGGTATCTTTTCCAGAAAGACACGAAAAAGGTACCATTACGCCGGAGAAGCTTTCTGAAAAACTGCATCAATCATTGAAAAGACATTTTCAATTTATGGTTTTCTCGAGGAAAAAATTAGGTTCAAAGTTTTTCAGCAAAGCTTTAGTATTTTTTTTTCAACGTGTTCCATTGAATTAAAGTAAAAAAGCGCAGAATTTTAAATCACGTTTTTCACTATTCTCAAGTAATTGTGAAGCAAGAATTTATTTCAGGTGGATTCTGGGTGGAGTCGCAATTCTTCTTAGCACTTAATCCACCGATCCTCGGATGTTGCAATTTCCATTAAGAGAAGAACATTGATATATTTTCATTGTTGCATCATCAGTAGTATTATTACATATGAAAGATGGCCGTACGTGCAGTAAACCGATATATAATCTATCAGCTTTTACTCTTGCAACATCATGTGCATTTCGTAATTTTTACTTGGGTCGTAGTGGCACATTTAAATCTTAATATATGGGAGAGAGAGTATTTCAAATTGGATTTTGCTATTTTCAGTAGTAATCACTTTATCATCGAAATTAGAACATTCCACGTATTGATTATCTAATGGGAATCCGAGGATTATGGGGATTAAGGCAAATTTTCCCACATCTATCTTTCAAGATCTTTCTGCATGATTACTTCTGCAAGGCGTTAATTAAACGCCTTTTGGGTTAAATTCCTAGATCAGTGAATGTAAAACTGAGTGTAACTTATCATCTGGCAAAAAAATTCAACTTAATTCAATGTGCCGATGCGACCCTGGTACCGTTTATTAACCGTGTGGTTTTCGTTATAATCATCTAATCACCCGTGGATATCTATATAATGTTATCCAATATAGCATAGATTCATCAAAGCATTTAATCCTCAGAGTAATTCAGTACTGAATCACGCAAATCCTCAGAAAACCACTGCTTCTGATTAAGTTGTTCATGTCCATTTTCGCTTTCTGTTTGTGTGATGTGTCACAATTCCCGCTCTGAATTTTTTCTGAGTCAGTACTGAAATTGGATTGTGTTCTGAAAGTGCTCTGATCAGTTCTGGTGTACATGTATTATAGCCAACCATGCATCGCAAAACAATTATCTTGAGAATATTAGAACTTAAATAGTTAGTTAAGTTCTAATATTCTAGCGATTTCTTGTTGATTTCCATCTTTTTCATCTGAATCTTGTAATTTGATGTCCTGTTGGTATTGCATCTATAAAGAACTTTGTGAAAATTTTTCTCTAATAATATGGAATTTCAGTTAGCTAAAACAACATAGAATCTACTAAAGCAGATCTAAAAGGTTTTAGGGGAGAACATCGGCAAGTTGAACAACATTTTCTCAACAAAATCTTGTTTTTGATTCTCAGGCTTTCAACATTAACTCATAAATTGTTCCCTCTTGTAGAAAGTTATTAATTGTAATTCATCTGTTTCAATGTGAAGATTTTACGGAATAAGAATTTTAACATTGAAGCAAAAATTTGAAAAACACGCATTGAAAACAAATATTGAACACATATCTCAAACTGAATTCTAATGCCAGACATAGCAAGGAAAGACATAAAAAAAGCTGTTAGAACAAATTTTTAATTTCTCTCAAGCAAAATTTCTGGCCGTTATATGAGTCCCGCGGTCTTTTTTCGCTTGACCGATTGTTCGTCCGCCCATTTTCAATTTTCGTCTTCAAAGATGGGATAAACATGTGATGCCCGGGAGACATAATTTCTCAAACAGTCCTCCGACTGACTAAATTCTAAGTACGCGGTTCATCGAGACTGTTTGGGAGGCATAATTTCATTGTGTCAAGAGCAGTTAGAGTTTGAACACCTCCCCCACTTCACCCACCCCGCGTCACGCTCAGGCCACGCTCCTTTAATAAAGCTACAGCTAGCCTCTCTAAACCGTAGCTAGCTAATGACGACGCCAACAGCTCGACAGTAGTTTTTGAGCAACTCGCCCTATGTTCGTCGCTTATGTATTTTACATAGGCCTGATTTTATTTTCGGCCGTAATTCTTACAAAATTTTTATTTCTTTTTAATGATATTGCTAACTTATATAAGAAAAGTGTTCCATTTCACCTCCTCGATGGATGTTCATTCAAAGCGAGTCAAACAGTTTGTTGTTTTTCAAAAAAAAACTCGGGAAAACTCTTTCTCAATAAATCTGCATTGCGAGGATTTCCAAAGTAGCTTGAATCTTATTTGTGAATTCTTTTACTGCTAATATTTTTCTATCAAAGTTTGTTTTTGCTTCAGTGGATAACTATTTTGTAACGCATTGGGTGTTTTCAATAGTATTTACTCAGTTTACTACCTCTAAATTTATTTGGGGGCTAGCAATTTTATTCCAGCCTCGCTTATTTGTTCAGTGCATTTCAGCCAATGGGTATCTTTTCCAGAAAGACACGAAAAAGGTACCATTACGCCGGAGAAGCTTTCTGAAAAACTGCATCAATCATTGAAAAGACATTTTCAATTTATGGTTTTCTCGAGGAAAAAATTAGGTTCAAAGTTTTTCAGCAAAGCTTTAGTATTTTTTTTTCAACGTGTTCCATTGAATTAAAGTAAAAAAGCGCAGAATTTTAAATCACGTTTTTCACTATTCTCAAGTAATTGTGAAGCAAGAATTTATTTCAGGTGGATTCTGGGTGGAGTCGCAATTCTTCTTAGCACTTAATCCACCGATCCTCGGATGTTGCAATTTCCATTAAGAGAAGAACATTGATATATTTTCATTGTTGCATCATCAGTAGTATTATTACATATGAAAGATGGCCGTACGTGCAGTAAACCGATATATAATCTATCAGCTTTTACTCTTGCAACATCATGTGCATTTCGTAATTTTTACTTGGGTCGTAGTGGCACATTTAAATCTTAATATATGGGAGAGAGAGTATTTCAAATTGGATTTTGCTATTTTCAGTAGTAATCACTTTATCATCGAAATTAGAATATTCCACGTATTGATTATCTAATGGGAATCCGAGGATTATGGGGATTAAGGCAAATTTTCCCACATCTATCTTTCAAGATCTTTCTGCATGATTACTTCTGCAAGGCGTTAATTAAACGCCTTTTGGGTTAAATTCCTAGATCAGTGAATGTAAAACTGAGTGTAACTTATCATCTGGCAAAAAAATTCAACTTAATTCAATGTGCCGATGCGACCCTGGTACCGTTTATTAACCGTGTGGTTTTCGTTATAATCATCTAATCACCCGTGGATATCTATATAATGTTATCCAATATAGCATAGATTCATCAAAGCATTTAATCCTCAGAGTAATTCAGTACTGAATCATGTAATTTCTCAGAAAACCACTGCATCTGATTAAGTTATGTCCAATTTGGCTTTGTGTTTGTGTGAATTTCCGCTCTGAATTTTTTCTGAGTCAGTACTGAAATTGGATTGTGTTCTGAAAGTGCTCTGATCAGTCCTGGTATACATGTATTATTGGCAACCATGCATCGCAAAACAATTATCTGGAGAATTTTGAGCTCGCTGGAATATTAGAACTTAAATAGTTAGTTAAGTTCTAATATTCTAGCGAGCCAACAATTCATTTTCTCTTTAACGAAAAAAATTGGGTGAATGAGACGATATAGAATTTTCCGATTTTCATCGCCATGTTATATAGGAAATGCGCTCAAATGTGTGCGTCTTCAAGGCAGCTTCCTGCAAAAAATACGTGACAACAATTTGAAACATTTAAAAAAGAACATTGTTAATTTCCTCTGGTACACATAAGAAAAAAAAGCAAATGGTAAAAGAGGCAATGTAAAGTTAAGAATATAACATTATGTAAAATTATAAAATCATTAAATTACCTAACTAAAAATTTGACCTCATATTAGTGAAAAATGGCCTAAAATGCGAGCATAAAATGTTCTCACAATTTTATATGTACATCATGAAAATTGAAGAATAGAATAAAATCTAATGCTCAATGTCATCTTTTATATCAGTCACTTTTGGGTCCTTCAAAAGTTCTTTCCAAATATATTTTTTCAGTTCTTTTTTTAATGAAGCTTTCGATGTTGTTTCCGTCTAATATTAGAAGGCAGACTATTATAAATTGGAATGTCTTGTGCAATTGAAGAATCAGTTGAAAACTTATTGTTCTTTCTTATATCGAACGTTATTTTTTTGACCTGTCATGTTGTTTTATTCTCATGGTAGAGAGAGGTTCAATTTTATATGCTAGAAGATCGTTGCTGAGTAGGCGAAAAAAATATTTTGAGCAATGATATTTCGAGAGAAAAGAAACTGCTAATATTTTGTTTCGAAGTTTAAAATCTGTAGACCGATCGTATTTTATCCTATTAAAAATGGTTTTTATTCCCCAATTCAATTGTTTTTCTAAAGTTGTGAGTAACGACTTTTGCAACCCTATCAGAATTAGAGCGGAATAATGTAGATGACTTATTACTATTGCATTAAGTAATAAAACTTCTGTTTTCTCTGTAAATTTTTACTTAGTGTATTCAAAACTTTTATTCCACAAGCCATTCTCTGTAGAGTGGAGTTACACAAGCTTTTTTATGATCTTCTGGAAATTTGCCTTCTGTAATGAACTGATTAATGAGACAACATAGTGGTTCCGCTAGCGCTGCTTTAGCATCTTTTATTGCCAAAGCTGGTATTTTTGAAGGACCGACTGGTTTACATGTATTCAATGAATCTATGAGCACATTTGTTTCCTTGGTTGTTATATATCGGAAATTGAAACACCTTCTCGGAGCAGTTTTAGGAGGAATATTGTTTGCTTGTTGCAAGCCATTGAACTCCCCTAGAGTAGAAAATCTGTAATTTAGAAGATTTGCAATTTCCATAGGCTTTGTTATCTTATTACCAAAACTGTTTAATAAAGATTGAATTCTTTTTTGAGTTTTTCTTTATTACGATGTTTCACTGTTAAGTTGCTTTTCTTTTTGACGAATTAAATCGTTCTCAGTTTCCTCATCGCTAATTTTTGAAAACTGTCTTTTCGATTTCTCGCATAGCCATTTTTATTGAAGCAAAAATATTGGTTTGTCGTTTCTAATATAACAGGCTTTAATTGGAGTATGTAGTGCTCATGCTCTTTCAATAATTCTTTCAAATTCTCATAACATCATATCTCCCGTCAATGCACCGTAAAATTGTCTCCAGTCTGAATTTTCAACAAAATTTTGGATTGCTATGGCTGAATAGCTGTTTTTGACAAAAAATTTTTCCTTTGTTGTTTTTGATTTTAGCATCACAGATTCGAGAACTGTGATTGTTGCAAAATGATCAGTGTTCAAAATTGTATCCCTTTCTATGCCTGTTTCTTAATCGTCTGTTATGATATAATCGATAACAGTTGAAGAAGAGTTAGTCATTCTTGTAGCTGTATCAATATTCGATGGTTTAAGATCATATGGAGAAATTACATATTGTAGCAGATTTCTGTCGCGATTTGCAAAATATTTTAAGTTGTAGTCTCCAGCAAGAATGACAGATTTTCCTTCAGCCATAGCAAGATGAATTCCCTGGACAAATTTTTCCAAAAACATCTTTACAAGTTTGTTTTCGGGACAGTATGATAAATTCAGTACGCATTTCTTTTTTTGTATGCTCAACTCAACCCATAAACTTTCAAAATTTGTATCCGGAAAGCAGTTGAGATCATGGCGGAGACGAGGTTTTAATAATTTCGGAATGTACATTATAATACCACAACCTTTTTGTTTTTGTTGTATGGATGCGATCTTTTCGACAACAGTCAAAGTTTTGCTTGTCTACATGCCAAAAGTCTCCCGGATGGTTTTGTGACAACCATGTTTCACTAAACGCATATATGCAGTTGTAACCAATGTCTTCAATGAGTTCATTCAACAGCAGATGTTGTCCTGCTAATTTTCTGGCGTTTTGATGTAGAATTTTTATTCTGGAATCAAATCATTTTAACTCTCATTATAAGTTCATATGGCAAAATAGGTCCGGGGATTATTTCGATATCGCCACTTTTTACTAGAAGGTACCAACCATATAACAAAAAAGAAGAAAGAAAGGTTGAATTTGGATGCTAAAGCACATTGTTTGCTGTTACGGCTTCCTTTGAATGAAGATATTCGAGATGCATAAGGAAAACTGTAAAGAGAATTCTGAAATACTGTCGGAGGACATGAATCGACTCGGGCGGGTGACTCGGGCAAACACTTAGATGGAAAGCAATTTTAAAGTACCTTGTTTGCAATGATTTCATATTTCTCATGAATTGTTTTCATAAATTCTGTCAAATTTAAAGTAGTATTTTTTATACTGAATGGGTTTTTTTGAATGGGGGTATTAACCCTCAAAACAATCACTTTTATCGAGCAAATTTATCTAAATATAATATAGGAAATTCGATTAACACAGTTTTAGTTTTTTTGAATATTTTTAAAAACAATTAAACTGTGGGAATTGGTTACGCTATCGTTAACCCATTGTTTACATTACAAGAAATACAGCCATAAAGAGAAAAAATGTTACGACGTGTAGCCACTGTTGTCCACAAAACCCCCTAAATTACAAAAATACGTTTTTCGATATAATTGTTATATTAGAATGAATTTGATCAGTGCGAGTTTCGGTTACATGACAATTTGCCCAATGCCATTTTACTCAATGCCATTATACCCAATGTCAATTTACTCAATACCAACTTACCCAATGCCTTTGGTCTTTTCTTATCCGATTGCAATTTAGCAGTCGCTATTACAAGTTTTAAAATGTTCATGTGGACAATATAATCTCAGGTTCGGTTGTGATAGTTTCATATCAAGTCCCACAGGTCATTTAATTATATAGTTGGCTAAAATGGGTAAGCATTGGGTGAAATGGCAGATCGGATAAAATGGAATTGGGTAAATTGTTCTGAGACCGTGACTTTCGTATATTTAAATATTTATTGTATTTTAATTTGACGTTTGAGATCCCAGTTCTCTAAGCGTTGCTATGCATATATTTAATCGTGAGATGATGTGGTCTGTCTAATCAGGGTACAATTCAATGATTATCCAGTAAAAACAACTGAAGATTGCTGAAAACGATTAGTTTATACCCACTGCCAGCAATTGGTAGCTACAGAAAAGGCAACTTATCGGTAGAAAACCAGAAGTCTTCGAAATTGGATCTATTGTCATTTCTGATTAAAGTTAGATATTCGTACGAAACACACAAAATTTTCTTAATTTATTTAATATTCAATTATGTATTAGAAATCACGCAGTGCTAATGTGTAAATGTCGATTCAACAGAAATTCAGTTTTGGACTCCGAATTTTCCTATAAAAAGACCTTTCTCCCCTGAATAACAACAAACCGAGGAAAGTTCCCTCGAGGACGTGCCAGTAATCATAGCATATTATTTTTGTTGAAAAAAAATTTGAAGTTGAAAAGATTACTATTTGAAGAATCTAAGAATAAGGATTTTTTCAAAGAGGGAAAGCAGAAATTTAATTGAGAAGACAATTTAACTTAAAAACTGTGATACTGAAATTAATCAAAACTGACCCAATTTATCGATCCGAACAACTTCAGTAAAACAGAGCAAATATAACACTGCTTAGGAATCTAGAATCAAGAAAAAACGTATAATACTGCCCACGATTCATTAAATCCAAGTAGCGTATCGTTGACTGCAGTCGTATTGGCCTATTTTGTAACAAGGAGGCTCGCTAATTGCGTTCGCACAATGTTCCGACCCAGCTCATCCAAATTCTTGACTTAAACGGCTACCAAATGAGGAAGAGGTTAAAAAACTTTCGATAACATGCACATGGTTTAATAAACGACTAATGGAATACAGAAGCCACGCTAGAGGGCCGATAAAACCTATTGTTTGTGGCAAACATCAAAAGTGGCGAACATCAAAAATACTTCTCTCTCTTCGAAAACAATTAATTTCAAAGTGATTAAAATCATTAGTAATTATTTAAAATCACTAAAATGGTCATTTTTAGATCCATAGGAAGCAATTGAGACCTGTCATTATCCAGTTTACGTCATGCGACTACAAAAAAGACAAAATACCGCAAAAATTAAAAAGTTCAAATAGGATCTGCGCGAAAATGGCAGTGAAACCGTTGAAACCGTAAGTTTGTCTCTAAAAACATCAATAATGATCAATTGTGCAACTTTTGAAAACCAATGGGACCTACCATTATTATAATTTAAAAAAGTAAAAATTCTATAAAATGTACAAATATATAAAAAATTATTTTATGAAATCTCGTAGCAACAAAACCGAAACAAATGGTTGAAACTAAAACCGTAAAAAGGATTAAATTAAAGCTCACTGCAAACGGGATGTGACCTGTTCTTACTCAGATTAAGCTACAAAACGACCAAAAATGATTTAAAAAATGGCGAAGCTCAGAAATCCAAATAAGTTTTAGGAAATAAGTGTTTTCAAAAGCTGTAGTGGATGTCGTACGCAAATGAGATTGCGTACTTAATCTTGAGTTGCGAGTGACGATTATATTTTATATCCTAACTTGAGCGGCGAGTGCGCTTTACACAATTTCTAAATAAATCCGCTCAGCGAATCGCTTGGTAATTACTTGTCTACTTTACTTGACTAGTAAGACAGTTAATGAAGAATAAGTTAAATTAGGCAACTGTTCGCGAAGTGCAAAACTATAAGAGTGAGTATTAAGGCAACTGGTATTACAGAAGTCACAACAAATATGAACAATAATTTCCCGCTACGGGAGATGGGAATAACAGACTAGCATGTGAAATAAGATTGACTTATACACATGCCCTTCAGGAATAAGTACACTAAATTAAATTAAGTACATCGTATAATAAGTTTACTGCACAAAATAATTTATCATGTATGACATTTCTCCAGCTTCAATGAAAATTAAAATTGCGTAAAATAAATTTTTAATAACAATATGAATAATATTAATACTTATTCACCGGTTAAATAGTATCAACAATATATGTACTGGTTATCATAGCTAGTCATAAATAATAATGTTTCAAGTTTTTATTATTCAAAGTTTTCACAAGTCTTCTTCATCAATTATGAGCTCATTTGATGTGCTGTGATCCGCTGGTCGTATACGAGGATCTGATGGTGATACCTGTCCTATGATAGGCGGTGGGAAGTCATTTTCTATGGTTCAACCCGCGATGCTGTGTCTACAATTGTTTGTACAACTGAAGGTTGTATCGATTCAATATCTCCTACCCTTCGTTTCCTGCGGGGTGGAGCAAAGTTCGGGGGGCACGAATTTCACCAGACGAGTCCTCTTTATCGTATCCATAGTATTTAGGACTTTTTCTAGTCCGTTTTGTTGCTCTTATTGGTGTTGTAATGCTTTTGCTGGAGCCGATGTAGATGGCAAGATTAATTCTGGTTGGTTATTTGTAGGAGAGGGTGCGATCATTACTTCTCCAGTTATGATTTGCTGTTCGGGAGCAACCTCGGGAATTTCGGGTAATACTTGGGGAGCGAAATTTTCCGGAATTTTGGGCATACGTACCCGCATTGCACGAGCAATGTTTGATTTATTTGATGAGATACCGCTTCCAGTTTCTCGCTTGCGATGCTTCATCTTCCGATCTCCCTTTTGTATGCGCGTAGACTCTTTTATGTGGCTAAGTATCTTAGCCTCAGTTGTCTTCTCATGCGTGCGGGGTCCTCGACGGTTAATATATTCTGTTAATTTGGTTTTCCGATCTTCCCGAGTACCAAACTTGGCAATGTCACTATTGCGCACTGTTACTTCCACTTTCCCCGGTTCGCGAATGACAGAAGTATACTGATCGGTCTTTTGTACCACAGATCCTGGAGCCAACACCTCATACAGTCCATCAAGATTTTTCTTGGATCTTTTATGGAGATGTTTCTTCCGAGCAATGTTCAACTGTACGGCGTGTTCTTTTAGAGGTAGTGGACGATGCGCGTTTGTGGTGCGAAGGAAACGGGATTCGTTGTCTGTTGCTAGACGTTCACGTGTGGTAGCGTCCTTTGTTGCCTTGCACATGTTGCGCTCGATTTCATCGTCGCTACGGCTGTTACCCCAGTGGTCCTCCGGCAACAATTCATTAGGAGTTACTGTTTCTTCATCTAAATAATGATTCAAAATTTTTTCATAACTTAGATCAGATGACTTTGGTTGAGTACTTATGTTACTAAGCGGTGTATTGGCTTTGCGCCCAAAGTGAGATTCGAATGGCGAAAGCTTAGTTGTTTTATGTTTACATATGCGAAGCTGGTATATAATTGATTTTAATGCTGCTTTGATGGTGAATGAATTTAATTCTTTATTTGCTTCTTTTATACATGCTAAGCGTTGTTTAATAGTACCAATAAGTCTTTCAACTAGTCCTATTGCACGATGGTCATTCGCCGGAGCTGGTATTAATTTGATAATATCATTCAAAAAAATTTTTACTTGGTGACCTATAAGACATCGAGCTTGGTTTATTCTTAAGGAACGAAGAACTCCATAAATTTGTATATAATTATCTAAAAATTTCATTACATTCGATGCATTTGCATTATCAACTAATTCTGCAGAAGGATATTTTGAAAATCTATCAATACATGTTAAAATGTATATTTCATGTTCTTTTTCGTTATTAATAGGTCCTGCAAAATCTATTTGTATTTCTTGGTTCGGAACTATACATGGTGTGTGCTTTAAAATGTTTTGCGGGAATAACAGGTTTTAAATTTTTAACGATAATTGTGCAAGATTTGCACTCTATTGCTTTGACGAGCAAATCACGATTCATTTATGGCCACCAGCAGTGCTGAGCCATACATATCATCCCCCAGCTACCTGGGTGACTCGTATGCAAATCTTCAATGAGTGCATCTTTGAGCGGGTTTGGTATGGCTACCTTCTCGTCCATACAAACACATCCGCTATTCACATGAAGGTCCCGCCAATAGCTATGGAGATACGGGTTGAGGGCCTTTAATCGTTCTTCATCTCCCCTGATTTTGCAATCCCGAACCTCCTTCAGAACTGCATCCTTGCTTGTTAGGGATGCGATAAGCCCTTTGTTGAACACCTTGCCCACCACTTTCTCAAAGGACACCACTTGAGGTCTATCTGTGAGTGGGGTGCTTAGATTAGAGTGAGATGATGATCTGCGTGGCGTGCTTGTTGGTGCATTTTCCGTAAATGATACGCGGGGCGAAGCTCTTGTTGTTCGGGATGAGATGCATTTTCCCTTTAGAGATGAAGCTTGTTGACTCATTGTTGATGAGAGATGAGTTTTTTCAATTAAATTGATTGACAAAGAGGAAGACAACTGAATTTCAGGTTGAGTTTGGGGAAAAAGCACTTGTTTGTTGTTTGTTAATTGAGCACGTGAGTTATTTAAAGTATTTGAGTTTGGATTACTAAATAAGGTAGGAATTTGAGACTGATTTTTGATGGACAAGTGAGAATGACTTATTGAAGCAAATTTAGGAGTATTTTGGTAAGCGAGTGACGCTTTTCCTGTTTCTACAAGCATTTGAGACTCAATTTGTAGAGGTTTAATTGTAATTGGTAGACTATGTGACGCAAATTTAGAATGAATTTGATATTTAGTAACTTGTTTTGCAAAAGAGGCATCTAAAGAATGCAATCTAATCTTTTGAGTAATTAATAAAGTATTATGCCTTGCGAGTTTTAATTTGTTAAATGAAAAGCGTACTCGCGATGCGAGATCAGAATTGGTATTATTTAATTTGTAAGTGTTTACTTTTGAAGTAGGAAATGTATGTGCGAATACTGATTCATTTTGAGTTAAATGTACTCGCTGATCATGTGCACTAGTACAATTAATACTATTAGTGGGATTAAAAATCGGGTTATACTTTTGATCCGCGAGTGATTTAATATTTTGAGTTAAGTGTACGCGCGAGGCGTGTTTACTATACTGATTATTGAATTTAAGGGAGGTTACGTTAGAGTTGTATTTTTGCGCAGCGAGATTTGAACTAACATTTGTTAAGCGTACACGCTGAGCGGACTTTATGTCAAAGTTAGAATTTTGTTTTGAGAATAATTTTAAACTATTGTTTCGCGGAGCGAATATTTCGTTAACTTTTGTTTGAGGATTTGGTTTGACATAATCTATATTTAAAACTTGTTCAGTATTAGTGGTGGAATTTTTATTTTCACCATCAATATTAATATATAATTTATTAAGTGAATGAGCTAAAATGTTACCAAAAATACCTAAAAATACCGACTTACCCAATGCCTTTGGTCTTTTCTTATCCGATTCCAATTTAGCAGTCGCTTATAATTTTTAAAATGTTCATGTGGACAATATAATCTCAGGTTCGGTTGTGATAGTTTCATATCAAGTCCCACAGGTCATTTAATTATATTGTTGGCTAAAATGGGTAAGCATTGGGTGAAATGGCAGATCGGATAAAATGGAATTGGGTAAATTGCTCTGAGACCGTGACTTTCGTATATTTAAATATTTATTGTATTTTAATTTGACGTTTGAGATCCCAGTTCTCTAAGCGTTGCTATGCATATATTTAATCGTGAGATGATGTGGTCTGTCTAATCAGGGTACAATTCAATGATTATCCAGTAAAAACAACTGAAGATTCCTAAAAACGATTAGTTTATACCCACTGCCAGCAATTGGTAGCTACAGAAAAGGCAACTTATCGGTAGAAAACCAGAAGTCTTCGAAATTGGATCTATTGTCATTTCTGATTAAAGTTAAATATTCGTACGAAACACACAAAATTTTCTTAATTTATTTAATAATCAATTATGTATTAGAAATCACGCAGTGCTAATGTGTAAATGTCGATTCAACAGAAATTCAGTTTTGGACTCCGAATTTTCCTATAAAAAGACGTTTCTCCCCTGAATAACAACAAACCGAGGAAAGTTCCCTCGAGGACGTGCCAGTAATCATAGCATATTATTTTTGTTGAAAAAAAATTTGAAGTTGATAAGATTACTATTTGAAGAATCTAAGAATAAGGATTTTTTCAAAGAGGGAAAGCAGAAATTTAATTGAGAAGACAATTTAACTTAAAAACTGTGATACTGAAATTAATCAAAACTGACCCAATTTATCGATCCGAACAACTTCAGTAAAACAGAGCAAATATAACACTGCTTAGGAATCTAGAATCAAGAAAAAACGTATAATACTGCCCACGATTCATTAAATCCAAGTAGCGTATCGTTGACTGCAGTCGTATTGGCCTATTTTGTAACAAGGAGGCTCGCTAATTGCGTTCGCACAATGTTCCGACCCAGCTCATCCAAATTCTTGACTTAAATGGCTACCAAATGAGGAAGAGGTTAAAAAACTTTCGATAACATGCACATGGTTTAATAAACGACTAGTGGAATACAGAAGCCACGCTAGAGGGCCGATAAAACCTATTGTTTGTGGCAAACATCAAAAGTGGCGAACATCAAAAATACTTCTCTCTCTTCGAAAACAATTAATTTCAAAGTGATTAAAATCATTAGTAATTATTTAAAATCACTAAAATGGTCATTTTTAGATCCATAGGAAGCAATTGAGACCTGTCATTATCCAGTTTACGTCATGCGACTACAAAAAAGACAAAATACCGCAACAATTAAAAAGTTCAAATAGGATCTGCGCGAAAATGGCAGTGAAACCGTTGAAACCGTAAGTTTGTCTCTAAAAACATCAATAATGATCAATTGTGCAACTTTTGAAAACCAATGGGACCTACCATTATTATAATTTAAAAAAGCAAAAATTCTATAAAATGTACAAATATATAAAAAATTATTTTATGAAATCTCGTAGCAACAAAACCGAAACAAATGGTTGAAACTAAAACCGTAAAAAGGATTAAATTAAAGCTCACTGCAAACGGGATGTGACCTGTTCTTACTCAGATTAAGCTACAAAACGACCAAAAATGATTTAAAAAATGGCGAAGCTCAGAAATCCAAATAAGTTTTAGGAAATAAGTGTTTTCAAAAGCTGTAGTGGATGTCGTACGCAAATGAGATTGCGTACTTAATCTTGAGTTGCGAGTGACGATTATATTTTATATCCTAACTTGCGCGGCGAGTGCGCTTTACACAATTTCTAAATAAATCCGCTCAGCGAATCGCTTGGTAATTACTTGTCTACTTTACTTGACTAGTAAGACAGTTAATGAAGAATAAGTTAAATTAGGCAACTGTTCGCGAAGTGCAAAACTATAGGAGTGAGTATTAAGGCAACTGGTATTACAGAAGTCACAACAAATATGAACAATAATTTCCCGCTACGGGAGATGGGAATAACAGACTAGCATGTGAAATAACATTGACTTATACACATGCCCCTCAGGAATAAGTACACTAAATTAAATTAGGTACATCGTATAATAAATTTACTGCACAAAATAATTGATGATGTATGATATTTCTCCCGCTTCAATGAAAATTAAAATTGCGTAAAATAAAATTTTAATAACAATATGAATAATATTAATACTTATTCACCGGTTAAATAGTATCAACAATATATGTACTGGTTATCATAGCTGGTCATAAATAATAATGTTTCAAGTCTTAATTATCCAAAGTTTTCACAAGTCTTCTTCATCAATTATGAGCTCATTTGATGTGCTGTGATCCGCTGGTCGTATACGAGGATCTGTTGGTGATACCTGTCCTATGATAGACGATGGGAAGTCATTTTCTATGGGTTCAACCCGCGATGCTGTGTCTACAATTTTTTGTACAACTGAAGGTTGTATCGATTCAATATCTCCTACGCGTCGTTTCCTGCGGGGTGGAGCAAAGTTAGGGGGGCACGAATTAGTAGATTCACCAGACGAGTCTTTTTTATCGTATCTATAGTATTTAGGACTTTTTCTAGTCCGTTTTGTTGCTCTTATCAGTGTTGTAATGCTTTTGCTGGAGCCGATGTAGATGGCAAGATTAATTCTGGTTGGTTATTTGTAGGAGAGGGTGAGATCAATACTTCTCCAGTTATGATTTGCTGTTCGGGAGCAACCTCGGGAATTTCGGGTAATACTTAGGGAGCGAAATTTTCCGGAATTTTGGGCATACGTACCCGCATTGCACGAGCAATGTTTGATTTATTTGATGAGACACCGCTTCCTGTTTCTCGCTTGCGATGTTTCATCTTCCGATCTCCCTTTTGTATGCGCGTGGACTCTTTTATGTGGCTAAGTATCTTAGCCTCAGTTGTCTTCTCATGCGTGCGGGGTCCTCGACGGTTAATATATTCTGTTAATTTCGTTTTCCGTTCTTCCCGAGTACCAATTTTGGCAATGTCACTATTGCGCACTGTTGCTTCCACTTTCCCCGGTTCGCGAATGACAGAAGTATATTGATCGGTCTTTTGTACCACAGATCCTGGAGCCAACACCTCATACAGTCCATCAAGATTTTTCTTGGATCTTTTATGGAGAAGTTTCTTCCGAGCAATGTTCAACTGTACGGCGTGTTCTTATAGAGGTAGTGGAAGATGCGCTTTTGTGGTGCGAAGGAAACGGGATTCGTTGTCTGTTGCTAGACGTTCACGTGTGGTAGCGTCCTTTGTTGCCTTGCACATGTTGCGCTCGATTTCATCGTCGCTACGGCTGTTACCCCAGTGGTCCTCCGGCAACAATTCATTAGGAGTTACTGTTTCTTCATCTAAATAATGATTCAAAATTTTTTCATAACTTAGATCAGATGACTTTGGTTGAGTACTTATGTTACTAAGCGGTGTATTGGCTTTGCGCCCAAAGTGAGATTCGAATGGCGAAAGCTTAGTTGTTTTATGTTTACATATGCGAAGCTGGTATATAATTGATTTTAATGCTGCTTTGATGGTGAACGAATTTAATTCTTTATTTGCTTCTTTTATACATGCTAAGCGTTGTTTAATAGTACCAATAAGTCTTTCAACTAGTCCTATTGCACGATGGTCATTCGCCGGAGCTGGTATTAATTTGATAATATTTTTCATTCAAAAAAATTTTTACTTGGTTACCTATAAGACATCGAGCTTGGTCTATTCTTAAGGAACGAAGAACTCCATAAATTTGTATATAATTATCTAAAATTTTTTATTACATTCGATGCATTTGCATTATCAACTAATTCTGCCGAAGGATATTTTGAAAATCTATCAATACATGTTAAAATGTATATTTCATGTTCTTTTTCGTTATTAATAGGTCCTGCAAAATCTATTTGTATTTCTTGGTTCGGAACTATACATGGTGTGTGTGCTTTAAATTGTTTTGCGGGAATAACAGATTTTAAATTTTTACCGATAATTGTGCAAGATTTGCACTCTATTGATTTGACGAGCAAATCACGATTCATTTATGGCCACCAGCAGTGCTGAGCCATACATATCATCCCCCAGCTACCTGGGTGACTCGTATGCAAATCTTCAATGAGTGCATCTTTGAGCGGGTTTGGTATGGCTACCTTCTCGTCCATACAAACACATCCGCTATTCACATGAAGGTCCCGCCAATAGCTATGGAGATACGGGCTGAGGGCCTTTAATCGTTCTTCATCTCCCCTGATTATGCAATCCCGAACCTCCTTCAGAACTGCATCCTTGCTTGTTAGGGATGCGATAAGCCCTTTGTTGAACACCTTGCCCACCACTTTCTCAAAGGACACCACTTGAGGGCTATCTGTGAGTGGGGTGCTTAGATTAGAGTGAGATGATGATCTGCGTGGCGTGCTTGTTGGTGCATTATCCGTAAATGATACGCGGGGCGAAGCTCTTGTTGTTCGGGATGAGATGCATTTTCCCTTTAGAGATGAAGCTTGTTGACTCATTGTTGATGAGAGATGAGTTTTTTCAATTAAATTGATTGACAAAGAGGAAGACAACTGAATTTCAGTTTGAGTTTGGGGAAAAAGCACTTGTTTGTTGTTTGTTAATTGAGCACGTGAGTTATTTAAAGTATTTGAGTTTGGATTACTAAATAAGGTAGGAATTTGAGACTGATTTTTGATGGACAAGTGAGAATGACTTATTGAAGCAAATTTAGGAGTATTTTGGTAAGCGAGTGACGCTTTTCCTGTTTCTACAAGCACTTGAGACTCAATTTGTAGAAGTTTAATTGTAATTGGTAGACTATGTGACGCAAATTTAGAATGAATTTGATATTTAGTAACTTGTTTTGCAAAAGAGGCATCTAAAGAATGCAATCTAATCTTTTGAGTATTTAATAAAGTATTATGCCTTGCGAGTGTTAATTTGTTAAATGAAAAGCGTACTCGCGATGCGAGATCAGAATTGTTATTAATTAATTTGTAAGTGTTTACTTTTGAAGTAGGAAATGTATGTGCGAATACTGATTCATTTTGAGTTAAATGTACTCGCTGATCATGTGCACTAGTACAATTAATACTACTAGTGGGATTAAAAATCGGGTTATACTTTTGATCCGCGAGTGATTTAATATTTTGAGTTAAGTGTACGCGCGAGGCGTGTTTACTATACTGATTATTGAATTTAAGGGAGGTTACGTTAGAGTTGTATTTTCGCGCCGCGAGATTTGAACTAACATTTGTTAAGCGTACACGCTGAGCGGACTTTATGTCAAAGTTAGAATTTTGTTTTGAGAATAATTTTAAACTATTGTTTCGCGGAGCGAATATTTCGTTATCTTTTGTTTGAGGATTTGGTTTGACATAATCTATATTTAAAACTTGTTCAGTATTAGTGGTGGAATTTTTATTTTCACCATCAATATCAATATATAATTTATTTAGTGAATGAGCTAAAATGTTACCAAAAATACCTAAAAATACCAACTTACCCAATGCCTTTGGTCTTTTCTTATCCGATTGCAATTTAGCAGTCGCTATTACAAGTTTTAAAATGTTCATGTGAACAATATGATCTCAGGATCGGTTGTGATAGTTTCATATCAAGTCCCACAGGTCATTTAATTATATAGTTGGCTAAAATGGGTAAGCATTGGGTGAAATGGCAGATCGGATAAAATGGAATTGGGTAAATTGTTCTGAGACCGTGACTTTCGTATACTTAAATATTTATTGTATTTTAATTTGACGTTTGAGATTCCAGTTCTCTAAGCGTTGCTATGCATATATTTAATCGTGAGATGATGTGGTCTGTCTAATCAGGGTACAATTCAATGATTATCCAGTCAAAACAACTGAAGATTGCTGAAAACGATTAGTTTATACCCACTGCCAGCATTTGGTAGCTACAGAAAAGGCAACTTATCGGTAGAAAACCAGAAGTCTTCAAAATTGGATCTATTGTCATTTCTGATTAAAGTTAGATATTCGTACGAAACACACAAAATTTTTTAAATTTATTTAATATTCAATTATGTATTAGAAATCACGCAGTGCTAATGTGTAAATGTCGATTCAACAGAAATTCAGTTTTGGACTCCGAATTTTCCTATAAAAAGACCTTTCTCCCCAGAATAACAACAAACCGAGGAAAGTTCCCTCGAGGACGTGCCAGTAATCATAGCATATAACTTTTGTTGAAAAAAATTTGAAGTTGATAAGATTACTATTTGAAGAATCTAAGAATAAGGATTTTTTCAAAGAGGGAAAGCAGAAATTTAATTGAGAAGACAATTTAACTTAAAAACTGATACTGAAATTAATCAAAACTGACCGAATTTGTCGATCCGAACAACTTCAGTAAAACAGAGCAAATATAACACTGCTTAGGAATCTAGAATCAAGAAAAAACGTATAATACTGCCCACGATTCATTAAATCCAAGTAGCGTATCGTTGACTGCAGTCGTATTGGCCTATTTTGTAACAAGGAGGCTCGCTAATTGCGTTCGCACAATGTTCCGACCCAGCTCATCCAAATTCTTGACTTAAATGGCTACCAAATGAGGAAGAGGTTAAAAAACTTTCGATAACATGCACATGGTTTAATAAACGACTAATGGAATACAGAAGCCACGCTATAGGGCCGATAAAACCTATTGTTTGTGGCAAACATCAAAAGTGGCGAACATCAAAAATACTTCTCTCTCTTCGAAAACAATTAATTTCAAAGTGATTAAAATCATTAGTAATTATTTAAAATCACTAAAATGGTCATTTTTAGATCCATAGGAAGCAATTGAGACCTGTCATTATCCAGTTTACGTCATGCGACTACAAAAAAGACAAAATACCGCAAAAATTAAAAAGTTCAAATAGGATCTGCGCGAAAATGGCAGTGAAACCGTTGAAACCGTAAGTTTGTCTCTAAAAACATCATTAATGATCAATTGTGCAACTTTTGAAAACCAATGGGACCGACCATTATTATAATTTAAAAAAGCAAAAATTCTATAAAATGTACAAATATATAAAAAATTATTTTATGAAATCTCGTAGCAACAAAACCGAAACAAATGGTTGAAACTAAAACCGTAAAAAGGATTAAATTAAAGCTCACTGCAAACGGGATGTGACCTGTTCTTACTCAGATTAAGCTACAAAACGACCAAAAATGATTTAAAAAATGGCGAAGCTCAGAAATCCAAATAAGTTTTAGGAAATAAGTGTTTTCAAAAGCTGTAGTGGATGTCGTACGCAAATGAGATTGCGTACTTAATTTTGAGTCGCGAGTGACGATTATGTTTTAAATCCTAACTTGCGCGGCGAGTGCGCTTTACACAATTTCTAAATAAATCCGCTCAGCGAATCGCTTGGTAATTACTTGTCTACTTTACTTGACTAGTAAGACAGTTAATGAAGAATAAGTTAAATTAGGCAACTGTTCGCGAAGTGCAAAACTAAAAGAGTGAGTATTAAGGCAACTGGTATTACAGAAGTCACAACAAATATGAACAATAATTTCCCGCTGCGGGAGATGGGAATAAAAGACTAGCATGTGAAATAACATTGACTTATACACATGCCCTTCAGGAATAAGTACACTAAATTAAATTAGGTACATCGTATAATAAATTTACTGCACAAAATAATTTATGATGTATGATAATTCTCCCGCTTCAATGAAAATTTAAATTGCGTAAAATAAAATTTTAATAACAATATGAATAATATTAATACTTATTCACCGGTTAAATAGTATCAACAATATATGTACTGGTTATCATAGCTAGTCATAAATAATAATGTTTCAAGTCTTAATTATCCAAAGTTTTCACAAGTCTTCTTCATCAATTATGAGCTCATTTGATGTGCTGTGATCCGCTGGTCGTATACGAGGATCTGTTGGTGATACCTGTCCTATGATAGACGATGGGAAGTCATTTTCTATGGGTTCAACCCGCGATGCTGTGTCTACAATTGTTTGTACAACTGAAGGTTGTATCGATTCAATATCTCCTACGCGTCGTTTCCTGCGGGGTGGAGCAAAGTTAGGGGGGCACGAATTAGTAGAATCACCAGACGAGTCTTTTTTATCGTATCTATAGTATTTAGGACTTTTTCTAGTCCGTTTTGTTGCTCTTATCAGTGTTGTAATGCTTTTGCTGGAGCCGATGTAGATGGCAAGATTAATTCTGGTTGGTTATTTGTAGGAGAGTGTGAGATCAATACTTTTCCAGTTATGATTTGCTGTTCGGGAGCAACCTCGGGAATTTCGGGTAATACTTAGGGAGCGAAATTTTTCGGAATTTTGGGCATACGTACCCGCATTGCACGAGCAATGTTTGATTTATTTGATGAGACACCGCTTCCAGTTTCTCGCTTGCGATGTTTCATCTTCCGATCTCCCTTTTGTATGCGCGTGGACTCTTTTATGTGGCTAAGTATCTTAGCCTCAGTTGTCTTCTCATGCGTGCGGGGTCCTCGACGGTTAATATATTCTGATAATTTCGTTTTCCGTTCTTCCCGAGTACCAAATTTGGCAATGTCACTATTGCGCACTGTTACTTCCACTTTCCCCGGTTCGCGAATGACAGAAGTATATTGATCGGTCTTTTGTACCACAGATCCTGGAGCCAACACCTCATACAGTCCATCAAGATTTTTCTTGGATCTTTTATGGAGATGTTTCTTCCGAGCAATGTTCAACTGTACGGCGTGTTCTTATAGAGGTAGTGGACGATGCGCTTTTGTGGTGCGAAGGAAACGGGATTCGTTGTCTGTTGCTAGACGTTCACGTGTGGTAGCGTCCTTTGTTGCCTTGCACATGTTGCGCTCGATTTCATCGTCGCTACGGCTGTTACCCCAGTGGTCCTCCGGCAACAATTCATTAGGAGTTACTGTTTCTTCATCTAAATAATGATTCAAAATTTTTTCATAACTTAGATCAGATGACTTTGGTTGAGTACTTATGTTACTAAGCGGTGTATTGGCTTTGCGCCCAAAGTGAGATTCGAATGGCGAAAGCTTAGTTTTACATATGCAAAGCTGGTATATAATTGATTTTAATGCTGCTTTGATGTTGAACGAATTTAGTTCTTTATTTGCTTCTTTTATACATGCTAAGCGTTGTTTAATAGTACCAATAAGTCTTTCAACTAGTCATATTGCACGATGGTCATTCGCCGGAGCTGGTATTAATTTGATAATATTTTTCATTCAAAAATTTTTTACTTGGCTACCTATAAGTCAACGAGCTTGGTCTATTCTTAAGGAACGAGGAACTCCATGAATTTGTATATAATTATCTAAAAATTTTATTACATTCGATGCATTTCCATTTTCAACTAATTCTGCAGAAAGATATTTTGAAAATCTATCAATACATGTTAAAATGTATATTTCATGTTCTTTTTCGTTATTAATAGGTCCTGCAAAATCTATTTGTATTTCTTGGTTCGGAACTATACATGGTGTGTGTGCTTTAAATTGTTTTGCGGGAATAACAGATTTTAAATTTTTACCGATAATTGTGCAAGATTTGCACTCTATTGATTTGACGAGCAAATCACGATTCATTTATGGCCACCAGCAGTGCTGAGCCATACATATCATCCCCCAGCTACCTGGGTGACTCGTATGCAAATCTTCAATGAGTGCATCTTTGAGCGGGTTTGGTATGGCTACCTTCTCGTCCATACAAACACATCCGCTATTCACATGAAGGTCCCGCCAATAGCTATGGAGATACGGGCTGAGGGCCTTTAATCGTTCTTCATCTCCCCTGATTATGCAATCCCGAACCTCCTTCAGAACTGCATCCTTGCTTGTTAGGGATGCGATAAGCCCTTTGTTGAACACCTTGCCCACCACTTTCTCAAAGGACACCACTTGAGGGCTATCTGTGAGTGGGGTGCTTAGATTAGAGTGAGATGATGATCTGCGTGGCGTGCTTGTTGGTGCATTATCCGTAAATGATACGCGGGGCGAAGCCCATGTTGTTCGGGATGAGATGCATTCTCCCTTTAGAGATGAAGCTTGATGACTCATTGTTGATGAGAGATGAGTTTTTTCAATTAAATTGATTGACAAAGAGGAAGACAACTGAATTTCAGGTTGAGTTTGGGGAAAAAGCACTTGTTTGTTGTTTGTTAATTGAGCACGTGAGTTATATAAAGTATTTGAGTTTGGATTACTAAATAAGGTAGGAATTTGAGACTGATTTTTGATGGACAAGTGAGAATGACTTATTGAAGCAAATTTAGGAGTATTTTGGTAAGCGAGTGGCGCTTTTCCTGTTTCTACAAGCATTTGAGACTCAATTTGTAGAGGTTTAATTGTAATTGTTAGACTATGTGACGCAAATTTAGAATGAATTTGATATTTAGTAACTTGTTTTGCAAAAGAGGCATCTAAAGAATGCAATCTAATCTTTTGAGTATTTAATAAAGTATTATGCCTTGCGAGTGTTAATTTGTTAAATGAAAAGCGTACTCGCGATGAGAGATCATAATTGGTATTAATTAATTTGTAAGTGTTTACTTTTGAAGTAGGAAATGTATGTGCGAATACTGATTCATTTTGAGTTAAATGTACTCGCTGATCATGTGCACTAGTACAATTAATACTATTAGTGCGATTAAAAATCGGGTTATACTTTTGATCCGCGAGTGATTTAATATTTTGAGTTAAGCGTACGCGCGAGGCCTGTTTACTATACTGATTATTGAATTTAAGGGAGGTTACGTTAGAGTTGTATTTTTTCGCGCCGCGAGATTTGAACTAACATTTGTTAAGCGTACACGCTGAGCGGACTTTATGTCAAAGTTAGAATTTTGTTTTGAGAAAAATTTTAAACTATTGTTTCGCGGAGCGAATATTTCGTTAACTTTTGTTTGAGGATTTGGTTTGACATAATCTATATTTAAAACTTGTTCAGTATTAGTGGTGGAATTTTTATTTTCACCATCAATATCAATATATAATTTATTAAGTGAATGAGCTAAAATGTTGTGTTTTTGTTGAAGTAATTGAGCATCAGAGTGTATGCTTGATCATGTTGCGACTAAAAATTCCTCATCATATTTTGAAACACTTTTTGCTGGTTGACATGGATTTCGAGATATCTAATCAACTAGTCCCATCTTCACGCCGGGCAGATGCTCTATTGAGAATTGATAAGGCAAAAGACGATCAACCCATCGTGATAACCTACTATTGTAACTTTTATTTGATCGGTGTTCTTTTACAATAGAAAGTAATGCGCCATGATCTGTGATAATAGTAAACTCTTTACCTAATAAATAATCTTTAAAATATTCTATGGACCATACCACCCCAAGAAGTTCCAATTCGTTAATACTATAACGTTCTTCACTACTATTTAAAAATCTTGATGCAAAAGAGCTCGGCTTTCAACCATCAACTGTTAGTTGTTCTAGTGCTGCTCCCAATCCGGAGCGAGAAGCATCACATTTGATTCGTGTTTCGAGTTGGGGGTTATAGAGAATGTTTTCTGTATGATTTGCTATGCGAGTTTTTATGGCATTAAAATGTAGAGTATGAGCGTCTGTCCAAATGTATTTAGTTGACTTACGAAGAAGAGGTTTTAAAGGATGGCAGAGTTGAGCTAAATTGGGAATAAATTTACTAATATAGTGGACTGAACCGAGAAATGAACGTTATTTTTCAAGTGTATTAGGTGTTTGTAATGACATAATAGAGGATGTTTTAGATTCGAGTGGTGATATCCCAGATTGAGTTATATTATATCCTAACCAGGAAATTCTTTGCTCCGCAAAATGGCATTTAGGAAGGTTAATTCGGAGATTATCCGCGTCCAGTTTCTTAAGGCAATCTAATACAAGTTGTAAGTGATCATCTTCAGAACCTTTACTTACAATTAAGATGTCGTCTAGAAAACAAAATGTATTTTTGAGGCCAATCAAAGTGTAATCCATTGCCTTCTGAAACTCGGCAGGCATGTCAGTAAGACCATAAAATCCCGTTTTGAAGAGATATGTGCCTGTCATGTCACCACTTTCAATATTGAAATTACGGTGTTTAGCAGTTTCAGGGTGAAGATTTAGTTGGCTGTATGCATATTTAAGATCTATAGTAGAGAAGTATATTTTATCCGCTGGTTCTGTTTTGTAGTTTGTTATTATTTGTGATATGGAATCCATAAGTGTTTCAATATTTGGCATCTGATATTTATTTTTGTGTATTGACTTATTAAGAGTTTTGGAATCCAATGCTAACTTTATTGTTTGATCTCGTTTAACTGTGATTACAATAGGTGAAATAAAATATTGATCAGAACAGTTATTCAATTTTTCTATATGTCCTCCTTCAAGAAGTTTTTTAATTTCATTATTTACTCGTTCTTATAAATTAATGGGTACTCTTCTGCCCCTTGGTGTTTTGGTTGAAAATTTCTATGCAATTTAGATTTAACAATGTGTATTTTTGAGCGACAAATACGTGTAATAAGTTGAGGAAATTGTTTTGCAATACGTGTTTTAAATGGACATTGGGATGCGATAGTGTTGAACATACTACCTTCATATTTTGGGGTTTGAGTTACTGAGATTGCGAGAGCGTCAAACAAGTCTCTACCAACTAGTGGTTTTAGCCCGTCACGGACCACCACAAATTCAGCTTCTTCAAGTCGCCATCCATTGCTCGCAGTTGGTGCCTGTATCATACCCGTCACGTTTATGGGTTCGTTTGAAAATGTTTTGAGTTCCTGGGGAGGCGCTATCATCAATCATCGAGCAAGGGGAAAATTTTCCACTATTTCCGCAGCAAGAGACTCGGGTAAAATACTGCATACACTGCCTGAATCAATGAGAAGTCCTATTTGGGTATTACCAATTTGCAAGATGGTGTTCTTTGGTTCAATCTGTATTGCGTTACTTGCGATGCTGGCGACCATATTATCATCTGAGCTATCGTAATCTGATTCGCATTGTGGGTTATAATTCATATTTTGTATGGCATTTACCGTCTGATCCGTTGAAGTTTCTTCAACAGAGTTAACATTAGATTGGATGGGTTTATTTGGTGATAACTTCGGTTTCCTGCACAGTCGCGAAAAATGATTTTGTAAACCACAGTTATTGCAAGTCTTGCCTCTCGCAATACACTTGACTTTATGATTTGCTGACCAAGTTAAACCACAGTTTCTGCAGAGTTGATTTGGTGGTCGAGTGAAACTAGATGTAGTCGGCCGTTGACTCGGTGGTCGAGAAGGTCGTTGAGAAATTACTGCGTTAACCTGTGGAGCAGGTTGCGAGTTTGTAATTTGTAGTTGATTTCTTTGACCTAATTCCATATTTATGGCCAAACGTAATGCTTGAGCTGGTTCTAGAGTTTCTCGCAGCAATTCTCTTTGGATTTCCGGATCTAACATATTCGCAATAAATAAATCTCTGATAAGAGTATCTCCTTGACTCCCGAGTTCACAATTTTCAGAAAGTTCTTCCAATTTTCCAAAGAAATGTTCGATAGACTCTCCTCTTGTCTGTTTTGTAGTGAGAAGTACGTACCTATCAATTGTGATATTGCGCTGACGAATAAATGCTGATTCCATAATTGTCCAAAGTTCTGCTGTTGTTAGAATGTCCATCTTGAGGTGTGGGTTTCTGCTACAAACAATTCGACGTCCTTCGGTGCCCAAACTGAGATATAGCATTGACACAGTCTTTCGATCAGCCTGTGCCCACGGTTTATCTCCACACATTACTCCTATCTCCAGTTGTCTCTGACACCGATTCTCCCGGTTCATTTTTGATTGAGCGTTCCTCGCCAATCTTTCCCTCTCCGATTGTGCCGATGATCCTGTTATTGTATCCTCATAGATAGGTTCAAGTGGTAGTTGTACTGTTTCGGGTTTTGGTTCCAACAAAGTGTCTAGTGTAATATTTTCCTTCGCAAGAAGAGCTAACTTGGCCTGCATCTGCCACTTTTCCCATTTCAACGGAGGGTCTGCACTAGGTTTATCCCGAAATGGCTCAATGCCGAGTGGGGTCCGCTTCTGAGTTGCTGACTGCGCCATGTCGTACGCAAATGAGATTGCGTACTTAACCTTGAGTCGCGAGTGACGATTATGTTTTATATCCTAACTTGCGCGGCGAGTGCGCTTTACACAATTTCTAAATAAATCCGCTCAGCGAATCGCTTGGTAATTACTTGTCTACTTTACTTGACTAGTAAGACAGTTAATGAAGAATAAGTTAAATTAGGCAACTGTTCGCGAAGTGCAAAACTAAAAGAGTGAGTATTAAGGCAACTGGTATTACAGAAGTCACAACAAATATGAACAATAGTTTCCCGCTACGGGAGATAGGAATAACAGACTAGCATGTGAAATAACGTTGACTTATACACGTGTCCTTCAAGAATAAGTACACCTAAATCAAATTAAGTACATCGTATAATAAATTTACTGCACTAAATTAATTTATGATGTATGACAGAGGACATAAGTTCTCAATTACAATAGATGGTTTAACTTGCATTAACTGGGCTTGGATGCGATCTTTTCGACAACAGTCAAAGTTTTGCTTGTCTACTTGCCAAAATTCTCCCGGATGGCTTTGTGACAACCATGTTTTACTAAACGCATATATGCAGTTGTAACCAATGTCTTCAATGAGTTCTTTCAACAGCAGATGTTGTCCTGCTAATATTCTGGCGTTTTGATGTAGAATTTTTATTCTGGAATCAAATAATTTTAACTCTCATCATAAGTTCATGTGGCCAAATTGGTCCCGGGTTTATTTCGATATCGCCACTTTTTACTAGAAGGTACCATATAACAAACAAGAAGAAAGAAAGGTTGAATTTGGATGCTAAAGCACATTGTTTGCTGTTACGGCTTCCTCTGAATGAAGATATTCGAGATGCATAAGGAAAACTGTAAAAAGAACTCTGAAATATTGTCGGAGGACATGAATCGACTCGGGCAGGTGACTCGGGCAAACACTTAGATGGAAAGCAATTTTAAATTCCTTGTTTGCAATGATTTCATATTTATCATGAATTGTTTTCATAAATTCTGTCAAAATTAAAGTAGTATTTTTTATACTGGATGGGTTTTTTTGAATGGGAGTATTAACTCTCAAAACGATCACTTTTATCGAGCAAGTTTACCTAAATATAATGTAGGAAATTCGATTAACACAGTTTTAGTCTTATTGAATTTTTTTTAAAGACAATTAAATTGTGGGAATCGGTTACACTATCGTTAACCCATTGGTTTTACATTACAAGAAGTACAGCCCTAAAAAGAAAAAATGTTACGACGTGCAGCCATTGTTGTCCACAAATCCCCCCTAATTTACAAAAATAATTTTTTCGATGTAATGGTTGTATTAGATTGAATTTGATCAGTGCGAGTTTCGGTTACATGACAATTTGCCCAATGCCATTTCACCCAATGCCATTATACCCAATGTCATTTTACCCAATACCAACTTACCCAATGCCTTTGGTCTTTTCGTTCAATTATCCGATTGCAATTTAGCAGTCGCTGTTACAAAATGTAAAATGTTCATGTGGACAATATAATCTCAGGTTCGGTTGTGATAGTTTCATATCAAGTCCCATAGGCCATTTAATTATATAGTTGGCTAAAATGGGTAAGTTGGCATTGGGTGAAATGGCAGGTCGGATAAAATGGAATTGGGTGAATTGTCCTGAGACCGTGACTTTCGTATACTTAAATATTTATTGTATTTCAAATTGACGTTTGAGATCCCAGTTCTCTAAGCGTTGCTATGCATATATTTAATCGTGAGATGATGCGGTCTGTCTAATCAGGGTACAATTTCAATGATTTTACAGTCAAAACAACTGAAGATTGCTGAAAACGATTAGTTTATACCCACTGCCAGCAATTGGTAGCTACAGAAAAGGCAACTTATCGGTAGAAAACCAGAAGTCTTCGAAATTGGATCTCTTGTCATTTCTGATCAAACTTAGATATTCGTACGAAACACACAAAATTTTTATTTATTGAATATTCAATTATGTATTAGAAATCACGCAGTGCTAATGTGTAAATGTCGATTCAACATAAATTCAGTTTTGGAATCCGAATTTTACTATAAAAGGACCTTTCTCCCCAGAATAACAACAACCCGAGGAAAGTTCCCTCGAGGACGTGCCAGTAGTCATAGCATATTATTTTTGTTGAAAAAAAAATTGAAGTTGATAAGATTACTATTTGAAGAATCTAAGAATAAGGATTTTTTCAAAGAAGGGAAGCAGAAAGTTAAATGAGAAGACAATTTAACTTAAAAACTGTGATACAGAAATTAATAAAAACTGACCCAATTTATCGATCCGAACAACTTCAGTAAAACACAGCAAATATAACACTGCATAGGAATCTGGAATCAAGAAAAACGTATAATACTGCCCAAGATTCATTAAATCTAAGTAGCGTATCGTTGACTGCAGTCGTATTGGCCTATTTTGTAACAAGCAGGCTCGGTAATTGGGTTCGCACAATGTTCCGACCCAGCTCATCCAAATTCTTGACTTAAATGGCTACCAAATGAGGAAGAGGTTTAAAAACTTTCGATAACATGCACATCGTTTAATAAACCACTAATGGAATACAATAAAGCCACGATAGAGGGCCGATGAAACCTATTGTTCGAGGCAAACATCAAAAGTGGCGAATATCAAAAATACTTCTCTCTCTTCGAAAACAAATAATTTCAAAGTGATTAAAATCATTAAAAATTTTTTAAAATCACTAAAATGGTCATTTTATCTCCATAGGAAGCAATTGAGACCTGTCATTATCCAGTGTACGTCATGCGACTACCAAAAAGGACAAAATACAGCAAAAATTGAAAAGTTCAAAAAAGATTTGCGCGAAAACGGCAGTGAAGCCGTTGAAACCGTAAGTTTGTCTCTAAAAACATTAATAATGTTCAATTGCGCAACTTTTGAAATCCAATGGGACCGACCATTATTATAATTTATATAAAAAACAAAAATTCTTTAAATTGTACAATTATACAAATAATCATTTTATGAAATCTCGTAGCAACAAAACCGAAACAAATGGTTGAAACTAAAACCGTAAAAAGGATTAAATTAAAGCTCACTACAAACGGGTTGTGACCTGTTCTTACTCAGATTAAGCTACAAAACGACCAAAAATGATTTAAAAAATGGCGAAGCTCAGAAATCCAAATAAGTTTTAGGAAATAGGTGTTTTCAAAAGCTATAGAGGACATAAGTTTTCAACTGCAAAAGATGGGTTAACTTGCATTAACGTAGGAAGCCAATTGCACCCATTATTTTTTGAAACTAATTCACAAGACTACAAATTAAAAACGAATACAGGCAGAAGCCTAAACTTCAAGTTGACGGCTCTATAATTATAAGTAGTAAAACAAAAAAACTTTGAAATATCACTTGCTTCTCATCTGAACATCAACGGGTCTTCTTTATAAAAGGACTACGTAGAAATGACAAAAGAAACCCAAAAACTGAACAGTATGGAAAGCTCTTATGAAATAAGATGGTCGAAGCCATCAGACTAAACATGTAAGCAACAGAGAAATTAAGCTTTGAATCATCGAAAGTGATTGAGTCTTCTTATTATTGAATTAAACGACGACGAAAGTGAGAGCAAAAAGGAGACAGTGGGACGAATTTTTCATTTTTGAACAACTCATTTGAAAGTCAATAAAACAGTTAACTATAAAATGAAATCGTTAAAAGTATCATTTATACGTCTTGGGGAAGCATTTCAGAGCTATCAGTATCGGGTTTATGTCGTACAACAACCAAGAGAAAGGCATGCAGGCAAATTTTTCAAAAAAAAATCTTAAAGTTTGAGAAGGAACAGTGTCTCTGCGCCTAAAAGCATAAAGTATTTAAAAAAACAATTAAAATTTCATATTAAACTATTTTCCCTGAGTTGAACCTTTCATATTAAACTATTTTCCCTGAGTTGAACCTGTTAAAAATGTTATAATTTGACAAAGAAACAAAATGAATCTTTAAAGTTTGCAGTTATATTCAAAAATTTATGTTTATTTTTGGGAATTCGTAGCATCAAAAACCCAGAAATCATTAGTTAAAATTAAAACAATAATTAACAATACTTTACAACTCACAGGATATGGATTTTAGCTTGTCTTCACTGAGACTACGCCAGAAGTTGAGAGAAATAGGTTAAAATATTGGCAAAAGTTTACCGACATTTTAATACAATTATATTCAAAGTCATAAGAGAAAACTCAAAGCATTGTCTCTGTTCACTTGTAACTCTTACAGAAGCCGATTGGATCTTTGATTGGGGATACTAAATCATTGGACTGCAAAATTATAACAAAAAAACAGATTTTAGAAAGTCCAAATTTTTTCAAGTTTTTGTTCAAAGCCACCCTTTTTTGCAACCGCGGATCACTTTTTTTGCAAAAACCAATCTATCCCTTCTTTTTAATGCTAAGACTTAAATTTACACACTCATTTTGTATTTTAAATCCCTGGATCGACATTTCTTGTCAGTCACAAGGATCCTGTAGGATGTCATACAAATCGTATTGTTTTTCCTGGTACGATCATTATAAGACTACTAAGAAATCATACAATATCCTTGTGTGATTACCAAGAAATCAGTTTTGAACCTAATATGATTTATTAATCTATTTTCCATGGAACTTTTTTTTGCCATCAATATTTCCTTATTTGTTTTTGGTAAGGCATCACAAATATTTTTCCCCCGGCATCACTTTTTGATTCGCCAAAAAAGACCCTAACGTACAATATCATTTGCAAAATGGGGCACAAAAGTAAGTGCAAATAGATAACTAAAGTTTTGATATTCTGTGAAGGCTGTTAATACCTGTAAAAGTTCTTTTATAAGAAACATTTAAAAAAATGCATGAAAACTCAAATTCATTTTGTGAATATGTTTAAATTGCAAAGTTATTCTTTTTGCGTACTCAAAGAATCAAATGTGCATTGCTATTGCGATATAACAATTTATTATTTCCTCTGACTACATTGTACGTGAATTTGTGGCACCAGTCAATGTTTTATGTGTCATAGATGATTTTGAATGATTTGTATTTTTGTGTCAGTTTGAATTTTTTTGTATTATCCCTGTATGATTTCTAGGAAATCATTTATGATCCTTGTATGACTACCAAGAGTTCATAAAAATCATATATGACGAAGTATGATTACTAAGAATCTTTTATGACCTAGTCTGACTACTACGAATTTTGTAAGATGAGCAACCCGGGTTTTCAAAGTTAATAGTATCAATTGTTTGAAAGAATAAAATAGGGGGAACTGATGCAGGTGTCAAATAATCGGGGTTAAAAAAACACCAGCAGCCAAAGTTAGAATAAAACAAATGTTATCAAACAATAAGTAGGGCTGAACTGGTTTACTTTTAGCAAAAATTTAGTTTTGTCGAAAACAATGTACGAATGGCCGTGAATACTGGCGAAAACAATCACTGCAAAGCGCGCGCATCGTTTAGCGATGAATATTGTGAAAGCGATTAATTTCTGTAAGATGCATTTTTTGCAGTGAAAATGAATGCTGTGAAATGAAAATTTCACCATTGAAAATTTTCATTTTCACAGCAATTTTTTGCTGTGAACATGAAAATTTCACCACTGAAGACCGCATTTCTTACAAAAATCCACCGCAAAAAGATTTGCAGTTATTTTTTACCGGTTAATTGACGTAGCGATTTTTAGCGTTGAAAGTTTTATTCATACATAATCCTTCAACGCAATTCTTACTTTTTGAGCGATTTTTAATATTGACACCTCGACCCGGTTTAATAATTAAAAATAGCAAAATCCCTCCATTCAGCTGAATCCCATTTTGACCCCAAAGTATCTGATTGGAGAAGGTATCAAAATGAAACATGGAATTTATCTAAGCTCATTAGATGAACATTTAATCACAACTTTAGTGAGAAAAGTTACCTAATTCAATAGCTGCAAATCTGTTTCCCCGACTTTGAACAAACTTCGCAGTGGTTTCTACTAGCTTTGAACTTAGCATATGAGAAAGAACTGAATCGGTTGTTATCAGAAGCAAATTGCCTTTTTGACATGGGACTGCAACAGTTGGAGAACATTATTTGTTAACCCGCGAAAACATATGCGCTGTATAAAATTCACGGCCGGAACTTTGTCCAGACAGCAAACTCGGTCTCATGGACCCGGCTTCGAAGTTACATGTCCATAATTCCGTGCTTTCATTCAAAGACCATTTATTTTCTGAACACGCCTTTTTGGGTTTATTTCGGACGGTACATATCGATTTTCAGTCTGAAACCTCCGCATCAGCCCCATGTCAACGACCCAAGCCTATCTGGCCAATACCTGTCTTGGGTCGTGGACATCATCCTGGGAAGAGACTTTGATCCTTGTCTTTGTAATTGACGAAACTGTTGAAGGCTGGCGATATTGTTTTTAGCAAATTTTGGGTTAGTGTGGAAGTAGGAAAAAATAGATTTTGCGCTTGATATAGATGCGGCACTAAAGCCCAAACTATCTACAAAAGGACATTGATCATCTCTTGTGAAGAAACAAGGTAAGAATGTATCCACATCTGAACTTTAAAGATCATTGGAGCTTGAACACAAAAACTTTGCAAGATAAATAAGAAACAAGAAAATTATTAAAGAGAACCCAGGTTGAGGTCACGCTCGAAATCGCCTCTGATCAGACCGTCCCAGACAAGTGGGACCTCTGATCAGACCGTCCCAGACCGACGTGATCTCTGATCAGACGAGTGTGCGCTCGAAGATCGTTGTGCGCTCGAAGTGCGCTCCAATCCGCCTCTGATCAGACTGAAGTGCGCTCGAAATAGCTTCTGATCAGACTGAAGTGCGCTCAAAATTGCCTATGATCAGACTAAAGTGCGCTCGAAGTCACCTCTGATCAAACAAAAGTGCGCTCGAAATAACCTCTGATCAGACAAAAGTGCGCTCGAAGTTGCCTCTGTATAGACTAAAATGCGTTCAAAATAGTCTGATCAGAGAATTATTCTGAACATGAACAATTCTCTCAATATCGTTATAATATATTCATTTCAAAAAAATCGATGTCATCAATCTAATATTCAACTAACAAAAAACCAATCCTAAAAGTTTTGCTAGTGAAATTAAAACCAAAAAAATGCTCAAAAAATTATTGAGTATGCCATTTATTTGTTTTTAACTGAATAATTGAATTTAGACAGCTTTGCATAAAAACGTCTCGATCTACTTTGATTCAAAATCTTTTCTTGAGGGGACCAGCAGTTGCTATCAGCTGGACCCTTGGTTCTGATCAAACCCTTCAGATATTCAGATGGAGTTCTGATCAGAATGGTGTTTTATTGTTGACTCTTACCAGAGACAACAAATGTCAGTAAAAGAAAGCAAAAAAAACTTGAAAAAAATTCGCTCGACTTGGTCTCTGGTCAGACTAGTGTGCGCTCGAATCGGCCTCTGATCAGACTAAGGTGCTTGAAACTGCCTCTGATCAGACCGTCTCAGAACAAAGTGACCTCTGATCAGACCGTCCCAGACCAAAGTGGCCTCTGATCAGGCAAGTTGCAGACCATTGTCCAGACAAAAGTGCGCTCGAAGCCTTTTCCAGACCATGTAATTTGAGCGCACCGAGAACATGTGTGCGCTCGAAGATGGTCTGATCAGAGCTCAATTTGGTCTGGCCACCTCGATCTGGGAAAAGCAAATAGTTAAAATCAAAGATATTTACCAATGTGATATAATCTTGCAACATGTTTTAATATTAAGCACGAAAGGAAAATTAAGTCTATGAATGATTGAAATTTCTCGATAGCTCATCTTTTTTACTTTGTGAAAATGCGTCTAGATTTCATCACTAGCGTCTACCGTCACCAAATTTTGCGAGTAAACTTACTCACTTTTTTAACTACATTTCACTTTTCCTATCGAAATGTTTTGTACGTGTGAAACGTACTTACAAACGTTGAAGATGAAAAAGCGGTGCCCTAAATGGAAATTTTACTCAGTGTTTTTCACTTTAGAACTCTTTGAAACACTTTTTAAAACACTTTAAAAGTTGAAAAATGGAATCTAATTTCCGCCCTCGGATAATTTTTGCGGAAGCCTATTCCACAAAGAATTGTGCGGTATTTGGGACTGCAACATTTCAAAAAGAAGCGCATTTCATATGGATCTGCAGCGAGTTTCAAAAAGAGTTGTGCGGCAAAGTATAATACCTCATTTTAGCAATATTAAAAGATTAAATCCTAAAAGGGTTAAAACGTTAAGAGATTCCCCTACCGCCAAACGTAATTATACTCACAGTTCATTGGAAGTATTTTCCATTTTAGGCTATTTAATTGCTTGTGGAAACAGCTTACACTTTATTTAAGCGCTTGCTACATTGGGCGCCAAAGCCGGTAGGAAGTGCAAGACACGTTTTTTGTAACTAGTCTTTAATTTGATACCGGTAGACGCTAGTATTATTTACCTCGAATCAGCGTCTACCTATATCTGCTTACTAAATTTTATTTTGAACATTATTTTTTGGGGAGGGTTGCAAGAATTGTTATGCTTAGATAAACTACCAATTGTAAAAATTGGTAATAATTGTAAAAATTTATCTGCAGTACTTAGATTAGATGTTAACACTACTGAAAATCAAATTACTGGTCAAACACTTAATCAAATCATCACGTTCCTCGTTTGATTTTGAATTAAAATTTGAACATTATCTTGAATAATACAAGCATTTGAATTGAATTTTTTAGCATATTGTACAACTTGAATATTACAAGCATTTAAATTGAGTTTATTAGTATATATTGTACAAAGTTATTGGATTTATTTAGAGTATTAGTTGAATGTCCACTGTAAAATCAATCAATGAGATCGTGTTGATTTGCTATGCAACTTTCCAAGCAGCTTAGCTAGACCAATTTTTGGTGCAGAATATTCTGATAGACCCAAATCAGTGATTGTGCATAAGGATGCATATCAGCCTTGGACATCTTAAATTGGTATTTCTGAAACCAGCGAAGCATTTTCAGAGGCCCAAATCCAATGTTTCCAATAGTCTGGGCCGATATTTCAACACCCAGAATTCGACAACCCTCCGGAGGCAGATTTGCATAGCAGCTCGCCAGAACCCCGTCCACGTAAATGGTTCCGGCAGCTGTTAAAGGTGCTCCAAAACCGAATTTCTCACAATGAGTAATCGATACAATTTTGGAGGTTTCGCCGTTTTGAACCATCAAAAGATCGCCAACTTTCAACTCGCCTGCCAGTTTTGTAACCCGTTTTTCTGATGATTCGAAGATCAGATGGTCATCAGTTATGTAAACTTCCGATCCGTTTTGAAGCGTGATTCTCTTGAACCGAGTTGATTCTAAGCTGTAGTCCAACCAAGCTATGAAAGGCGAGAATAGTTGATTTCCGTTTCTGGTGTCGTAGCTGAGTACTAGATCTCCAGGTTTGAGATTTTTGATTGCTTCTGTCATTTCAGTTCCCGCTCTAATAATGGTCACGTGAGATTGGAGAGGAAAGCAGCTCTTTTTTGGAGTCGGATCCTTAGTTGTCTCATTTCTTTTGTTACTCTCTGCTTTTTCCTTTTCTTCCTTCTCCTAAAATAGACAAATAAAAACATCTGTCGCCCAAAAAGGAGGGACAGCGCTTCAAAATTAGTTTGCTTTAAACTCATTTGCCAACGAGAGGGGACTTGAGAAATTCAAAAAGACAAAATGAAGAAGATACAGAAGTCCTTGATCTATGGCGAATGAACAAAAAAAAACCAATGGACTATAACTTAAGTAATCACGCTTTAAATAAAAATGGGACTAATTGATTCAAGTTGAATCATAAACATAAACATAAAGTAAATAAACATAACATAGAGTAACATAAACCAAGCGAATCAGTATAAATCAGTTTCTTGGCTACCCGGGTTGAAAAAAATCCTGGTTATCGAGCAAAGTTCATTTATTGCAATTTATTAATTAAACGAATGCAAGAGAAAAGTATATAAATTGCATTCTTTAAGCAAATTATTTCTCTATACATACAAAACGATAGTTTAAAAACTTGAAACACTGGATTATTTGAACCAATTTATTGTTGTTTTCAGAAGAAAATGAACATCATTTTTAAAAGACAATTAAGTTCTCTAGAAAGTTAAAGACACGTTTTTGAAACACCTGTCACAAGAGGTTCCCGGGAATGGAAAACTGCTAAACTTATTCAGAACATTATTGGAGAGACGCAATTTCAATTTGATTCACAATTGCCCTTAGATACAAACCTTACTTTAAAGTTACCCGCAGCAACATTGTAAGTGTTCTTGTTTTCATTACAATTGTCAAGCAATGCTTAGTTGCGAAAAATTGAGTTGACGTTTCAAAGTTTCAGTGACGCGCAACAACCTTTTATGATAGAAAATCAGTGATAATAAAAAATAAAACAATTACTTTGGTCAGATTGCACTCATGCCAGTTTGCCATCTAAAGAAATGTACACTCTGATGATGACAAAACTATTTTGAAAAATTGTAAGTATCACTCCAAAATTTGATTACGTAGCTTGAGTATTTAATAATCTCGTTTGTTTTAGATTCTTATGTAGCTACTAGTGTTTCAGCATTAAAATGAGAGTTTCACAGGCTCCATGACAATTTACCACGTGCCTGTTTACCCAATGCCACTATACCCAATGCCATTATACCCAATGCCATTATACCCAATGCCATTATATGCCCAATGACATTATACCCAATGCCATTATACCCAATGCCACTTTAACCAATGCAATTATACCCAATGCCATTATGACCAATGTCATTATACTTATTGACATTATATACCCAATGCAATTATACCCAATTCCATAATACGCCATGCCAGTATACCCAATGCCATTATACCCAATTCCATTCTACCCAATGCCATTATACCCAATAACATTATACCCAATGCCATTATACCCAATGCCATTATACCCAATGCCATTATACGCCATGTCATTATATGCCCAATGACATTATACCCAATTCCATTCTACCCAATGCCATTATACCCAATGCATTATACCCAATGCCATTATACTCAATGCCACTATACCCAATGTCATTATACCCAATGCCATTATATGCACAATTCCATTACACCCAATGCCATTATACTCAATGTCATTATACCTAATGGCCTTATACCTAATGCCATTATATAGCCAATGCCATTATACCCAATTCTATTTTACCCGAGGCCATTATACCCAATGCCACTATACCCAATGCCATTATACCCAATGCCAATATATGCATAATTCCATTACACCCAATGCCATTATACCCAATGTCATCATACCTAATGGCATTATACCCAATGCCATTATATACCCAATGCCATTTTACTCAATGCCATTATACCCGATGTCATTATACCCAATGCCATTATAGCCGATGTCATTATAACCAATGCCATTATACCCAATGTCATTATACCCAATGCCATTATAACTAATGGCATCATACCCAATGCCATTATAAACCCAATGCTATTATACTTAACACTAATTTACACAATACCCTTTTTTGTTTCCTATCAATAATCCGATTACAAATTAGCGGTCGTTATAAAAAGGATATTTTTTAACATACTTAAAGGGACAATATAATCCCATGATCGGTTGTGATAGTTTCATATCAAGTCTCATGGGCCATTTTATTATATAGTCGGCTAAATAGTCGTTCTGAAAGTGGCAAGTTGAGTATATGGCAATAATTAATGGCATTAAGTATTGTCTTGACACCAATTTTGCATATTATGACCACAAGCGGACTCTAACAGAATAATATGCAGGGAATTGTTCCTAACTTTTTGAAAGAATTTTATCTGATTGACAGAACCTAATTTAAAACTTTGGTTCTTAGTGTTGCATAAGGCATTGAGAGAATGCGCTCAAATTGGTTGGTGGCATTTGTTTGATATAATCTGTTTCACAAATAATTTTTGTCTAAATTGACTTTTCATTTATATCATTTTAAGACCAATTTTTCATGCCTTATTGATAAGTGACGGGTTTCGTTTACTGTTAGTTTTCACTTTGTCTCTACTTACAGTAAACTATTCAATTCATAAATGCAAAAGTAATTCTTTATAGCATACACTATGATACCAAAAATCTACGTACACCTAAAGATTTTTTTAAAAGCAATACAAACATCAAATAATATAAAATTTTGAGTTCAAATTCGTTCTCTAATAACGAGTCATTACACCTTTAGCTTTTTTAACGTCTAGTAAAGTTTTCATACACTTTCATCACGACGTCTGCGTCCATTCATTCCAAATTATATACGAGAAGGCGATATGAGCCATTCTAATGCGCTCCAGTGAGGTTTTGGGATTTTTCAAAACATCGGTAACTAACTTTTATTCTGATTTTTTTAAAACAATTTCTGGGGTTCTTCCACTCGATTTTTGGGCTCCGAAATCCTTATTGTTCACGTAACGCTTGTATGCATACTATGCACTGGATCTTTATTTCAAGTTGAGTTGCTTTTGTTATTTAGACCATGAAAGAGAAATTTCATAGATTTCTTCTATTTTATCCCAAAAAACTGTTTGTTTTCGTAATTGTTACCTCAAAATTGCCCATGAATTTTCAATAGGGTTAAGAACTGGACTGTAAGTTGACCATTCAGGCACCTTCCACTTGCCGTGAATCTTCGATTTATGCACAGGAGCATTATCTTGTTGAAAAATAACGTCCAGGAAATGAAGTTTTTCTTCGTAATTTCCAAAATCTCCAAATAACCAACAGTGCTTAGCTTGTTTGGACACTTAACAAACAATTTTCGTCCATCTGATTGTGTTGCACCCCAAAGCATAATAAATCGTTTTTCCGAACTCAAACTTTTCGTGTTCTTTTTTCAAGAAATCTTGTTCCATTTCTTCGAAAAACTCTACCAACTCCGTCGGTGGAGATTCGCACCCCTTTTTCATCAGTAAAAAACAACATTCTGCCAAAATGATAAAGTCTTCTTGGACATATTGATACACCATTTTCATTGAAAACACTTGCTTTATTTCTTCAAAGAAACTTTTTGCAGCATTTCTTGAAAAAATGTCTTCTTTTTTTGAAATTTGGTCTAACTGTACCTCTGCAAATTGTATCGTAGCACGAGAAGGCGTTATGAGCCACTCTAATGCGCTCGAGTGAGGTTTTAGGATCTTTCAGAACATCGGTAACTAATTTTTTTCCGATCTTTTTGACAATTTCTGGGGTTCTCCCGCTCGATTTTTGGGCTTCGAAATTGTTATTTTTCAGGTAAAGTTTGTATGCATACTGTGCACTGGATCTTGATTTCAAATTGAGTTCCTTTTGTTTTTTAGACCATGAAAAGCCTACATCTCGCAGCGTAACAACTTGGCAAACGGTGAAAGAACAAAGCGGTTTAACCATCTTTTCTGTTTAAGCGGAGAAAGTGTGAATGAAATTTCTGTTAAAACTTCTCAATTTCTTACCTTTTTTCAAGTCTCCGCCCAGATCATGTTTATGAAGCACGAATCATGCTCTGAAAGCAGAAATCATGCTGTACGTAGCTTTTTGGTACCATAGTGTAGTTTCAAAAGTTTGAGTTAATAAGAGTAATATATGTGCATCAAAAAAATCATAACTAACATTACATTATTTACAGAGTCAAAGACAAATAAATGAGACGCTAGATTCCAAAATTGATCAAAAATGTTGTAGAACAAAGATGGGGAAAGACATCAAGGTTCAATTTTTACAAGACATGTTTAACAGGACAGCTTGCTTTTAGTTTTGGAAGGCAAGTTATCTTACCTTTTGTTCACGTTCTCTTTTTTCACGCGCCTCTTTTTCCTTTTGCACAACCACTTTGAAGCTCCCTCCTAGGAACTTCTGAAGTGCCTCATATGTACTGTCATATTTGGTACTGTCTGCCAGTCTAATTAACGTCGATATTGGCTCTAGATACATTTCGGTGGAAAGCATGGCTGGATTTATTGTCAATGAATTCCGCCATTGGTCCATTGCATGTCCATCTTTAATCGTGTCTTTTTTATGCAGTTCGCGAGATCCACCGTTCCAAATTACAGTACTCGAAGCCAAAAGCGATGTTCCACTAACTGCCAGAGACGAATTGTCACCCCCCGAAATGTTGCTTCCAACGTCCAGAAAACCAGAACTGAACGAGGCAGTTAGCGCCGTTCGAATTGACTCAATATCCTTCGAATCAGTTTTAATAGCGGATGAGTTTATTTTCAACTCGACCGATCCTCCACCCGAGGCCTTAGTGACCACAAAATGTCCCCACCGGTTGAAAAACCGTTCAAAACTCGTTCTGTTTCCCTCAGTATTAATTTGAAATTTAGCGGGTAGGGTTCTTACGTCTTCAATGAAGTCGGTTGTCAATTTCAACCCGGGATCGCGAAAGTTGCCCAAGTTGACCTCAAACAGTCGCTCTTCCACAAAGTAGGACATTTCTTGGCTTTTGGTCGATGATTTCTTATCAGCTTGCAAATTGAAGCCAGCTTTACCCGAGAACGAGAATACGGAATAATCGACGTTTAATGAAACGTTAAGATGCGATAGCCGTCCTTTTACAAGTTCTTGGGTGGTTTCATAGTTGTACATAAATGTACCTGTTTGATTGACGGCGACTATTTTTGCAATACTAGGAATAGTCAATCCATATTTTGTTTGCACTTCTGTTACGTCAAATATTTTACTCGGCACGCAAGAATCGTTCAAAATATTGTACCCCTGGCCAATAAGAGGTGCTGAGCTTTCCGCAATGCTAACTTGTGTATCTTTAACCCCAAGTTCCTTCAAGAACTTCTCGCCAATTGGGGTTAAGTCATGATCCGTTTTCAAGTTTAACCCTTTCGTTGAAATGTACTTCAGGTCATTTTTACTCTCTACGCCTATCTTCTTGAGGTCCCCAACGACCCCTTGAATCTGAGTTGCGGCATCTGGACTGTCTGGAACCTCTTTAGCTATGAATTGCTGGGCTTCTTGGATCAAAGGGTCCGCAATTCCGCCCTCGAGCGCTTTCGTAAAGAACTCAAAGAAATGCTGCTCATCTTTTGACAAAGGACTTTTGCTCGCGTTCTTGGCTTCAACTTTAGATCCTATTGTCACATTTTTGGGACCATCGTGAAAAGCCTCGTTAAAGATGAGCTGGCCATAAGCATCGCCATTAGTTTCGAAAAGCTTCAAACAAGCTTGATATAGATTCCGTACTTGCCTGGTACCATCCGGCAAAACAGTGTAATCCCCATCTCTGTTCAGATATTCAACATCATTCTCCAAAGCCACAACTGGCGCGTTAACTTCCAAGAACTGGAATATAGTCTCGCGAACAGTTTTCATCTTTGACTGGATATTTTGGGCGAACTTCTTCGGGTTTTCCCCTAAAGAGGTACTCCAAGTTATCACCCCCACGACATTGGGTCGTTTTGAATCGATTATTTTCAGCTCACGCAGACATCGCAAAGACTTGGCCAAGTTGCTGTTTTGACCCTGGATCCGAGTGTCAGTAGCTTGTATCAGCACAAAGATCAGATTTGGCCGACTTCCTTTCAAATAATTTTC
>NC_134475.1:53237200-53424851 GCF_964194025.1 Convolutriloba macropyga | reverse complement strand
TGATAATTAAGAGTGGAATTGGCTCTACATCCTTATTCTCGCTTAATAACGCTTAAAAACGTTGGAATACGGGTGGACGCCTCGGCCCGGGGGATGGCCTTACTAGTTCAGCAATTAACTCTCCCATCGTTATATTTTGAACTCTTCTTCATAATCCATCCCAGAATCAAAAGCAGGAACGATAAAGAAATTGAATTGAAAGAGTCCTGAAAATATCATTATTAAGCGAAAGTCTGAACGTGAACGCATGAAACCTGGTGAAGTCGTGAAAGTCGCAATATGAAGGCTATAATGAATAGAATAGTAACATTCCTGAATCACAAACGTCCGGTGAAAGCCACAAAAGTCTAAACTTGAAGGCGCGAAAAGAATTCTAGTGAACATACAAAAGTCCAGTAGAAAAGAACGTCTGGAAGTAAACGGAAAAAAAATCTGAATATAAACGCACAAATGTCTGGACTTACATTCGGGAAAATCGGGTGAACTAAGGAAACTGTGGTGAACGCACAAAAGCCTAAACATGAGTGGACAAAAGTCTGGTAAAAAATGTCTGGTGAAAGGCATGAAAGTCTGAACATGATCACTCTAAATCTGGACATAAGCTGTTTCTTCTGGGATGGTATGGTCATACCAGTATCAGTCTGACATCTCAACCTCGCTTCTACAGATACGCTGGAGTGTGCTTTTAAGGAAAATTTTTACTAGCCGCGCCACAGTTCTCAGTTCTCAAGTTTATTCAATAAACGCATCTAAAACGGTCTAATGATATTTACTCAGTGCCAATCAACGGTTTTTGTCGTTGAGCCGTTTGAAAAATCAGATCGATGAACGAATGATTTGAGTTTTTAAGATATAGCTGGGATTTTTAAATCATGAGGTGGTTGTTTAACTGACAAGAGCATATTATCACTAGATTTTATTTTAGAATTTAGACAACCAACCCTTAATTATATTTTAAGCAACAAATTTGACGATACAGAACTAACAAGGAGGCTCGGTAATTGCGTACGCACAAAATGTTCCGACCCCACTCAACCACATTCTTGACCTAATTGGCTACCAAATGCTGAACAGATAGAAAATTTTCAAAACATACATATCGTTCAAAAAATCACTAGTGGAATACAATAAGGCCACGCTAGAGGAAAAGATAATAACAAAAAATCAAATAACAAAAAAGTAATTACGACCAAATTTCCATGTATATATATATATATATATATATATATATATATATATATATGTACATATATATATATATATATATATATATATATATATATATATATATATAAATATATATATATATATATATATATATTTAAAAATCATAAAATCAACCTTACATCAGATGAAAACTAAATAAAACAAAATTAACCTATAATTCAATAGGAAAGGCATGGGAGCTGTTTTCATTGCGACTGGGTAACAGGAAGACAAAAAGAGCAAAAAGGTCCGAAATTCAGAAATACGTTGCTTTTTTTTAAAACAATTGATTTCAAAATTGAATATTATCATTAGACAATAACTGAAAACTGAAATCACTAAGTCTTCATATAAAAATAATAAACTTGTCACTAAAAGATAAAAACTCAATTGAGCAATTTTTTAAAGCAATTGGGACCTACCGTAACCGTTATAATTTTAAAGTCCTCTTAAATGTACAAATATTAAAAAAAAACTCAAATATGTTGAATTTTCGCAGTACGAGTAGTAACAAAGCCGAGATACAATTGGCTGAAACTATAATCGCTATTAATTTAAATAAAGCTCACTAGAAACGTGAGGCTAAGCACCAAATCGACCCAAAAATAATTTAAAAGAATGAAAGAATGGCGAAGCTCAAAAATCCAAAAATAATTCTGAAGACAATGTTTTTCAAGTCAATGAAGACAAATCATAACAGACATAAGACTTCAACAAAATTGTACCAAATCAGATGAAGCACTAGAAAGCAAATTGGGCCTGTCATTAATGAGACTAAGTCACGAGACTCGAAAATAACTAATTCAGGAAGAAGCCGAAACTTCACCAACCATTTTGAGGACAACAGTGTTCAAGGCTCTATATTTATAAGATCGCATCTGTAAGAGCTGAAAATCATCATTTGGTTCTCAGCTTAATATCAAAGGGGATTTCGTTTTTAAAGAATTAGATAGAAATGACAACAAACGTAAACCCAAAAATTGAACAGTATCGATATCTCAAAAATTTTTTAAAACTAAATGGTTCAAGCAATCAGTCAAAACCTATAACCAACCGAGAAACTAGTGTTTGAATCAAGAAAAGTCACTGAGAGTTCCTCGTAGTTAGATTGGGTTACATGATGACAAAAGTCAGAGGAAAGAGGAAACTATTGAAAAAATCTTTTTTAAAAAAAACAGTTAATTTGAAAGACATTAAAAGAATAGCTATATACTGAAAGGTTCAAAAAGGTCGCTATACGTCCCGGGGAAGCAATTAAAGTCAGGTCTTGTCAGGTATATGTCGTACGACAACCAAAAGAAAGACAGACATTGCAAAAATTTTTAAAAAATCACTACATTTTGCGGGAGAACAGTGTCTCAGCCCAAAAGCGCAAACTATTCAACAAAACAATTGATATGTTCAGAATTGCATTTGTTTATTTTAAACTTTTTTATCTTTTCAACTAAGCTTATAATCAAATGGACCGGTCAAGAATGTGATAGTTGGACGCCGAAAAAAAATGAACTCAATAAATCTGTAATTATTCTCAAAAATGAAAAGAAATTTTGAAAACTCGTAGTGTCAAAACCAATAATCCAATAGTTAAAACTAAACAAGTTACAAGCATTTTTTTATTAGATAACAGGAAATAGGTTTTTGGCTGCTTTTTACTGAGAAAACACCCAGTGCTGAGAGAAATAAGAGAAAATAATGTCAAAGCTCAAAAATTCTCCCGACATTTTTTTAAAAAGAAAAACAAATATTTTCAAAGCCATAAGAGACATTAGACAAGAACTTAAAGCATTGTTTGGTTCAATTATACTTTTTAAAAATCTTTTTGGATCATTGATTGTGGTGACTAGGTCGTTGGACTACAAAAAGAACAAAAAATTTTTGCAAAACATAAAAAAATCACAAAATTATAATAAAGCAATTGGTCAAAGTCATAAAAACCACGAGCTTTTTTCTGAGACCATAATGTATGGTTTTTGGGCCTAATTTTTTGTAAATAGTAGCTGTCAATACCCTGATCTGAAATTCCTGTCACTAATATCCATTAAAGCTATAAGAGAGGAAATATTTTCTAAAAAAAATGCTCCCTATTATTATCTAAAAAATTTCATACCGTGAGGGTCCGTGGTGAGACCAATATCAACTATTGTATTGCTGCGCGGCTACGAAAACACTCAATTAATCAAATGGTTGCAAAATGGATAAAATTTTAAACAAAGTTTTTCAGTATATCAAAATATATAATGCTTTTCGTTTAATTATCGAGATTTGCGAAGATCTGGCCAAATTATAGTTTCAGAAGACTTTTAAAGCCAGTGGGAGTCCAATTAGCCCTCTATTTAAGCTTACAATGAAATTGGCTGCAGTTTTAAAGTGTTTACTCTCAGCCAATTCAGAGTAAGTGGGCTAAAACAGCATATTTCGTCCCATTTTGAAAAAAGTCTGCATTTTGAAAAATTTAGCTTAAATTTTAGGAAAAAAGCTCATATCGAACAATTCAGCAACATCTCTCTATCTTTTAAGATAAGACAAATAACACTACCGTTAACATTTTTAACATATATTAGCAAAATTAACGAAAATTTGGTCAAAAATACGGAAAATGTGAAAAAAAGCGACAGAATATCGTCTACTATTCACAAAACTTTAAACCTCGATAACTCACTATAAAAACCGAAAATAAAAATATGTTTTTAATTCCATAGTCTACGCTGGACTGGCTTTCTAATGATACCACTCACAACTCTCTGCGATGATTATATCGATCGGCCAAAATTGTTTGAACAAAAAAAAAACAGTTGAGTATGTCGGGAAAAACACCTAAAAAGGGGGTCAGATCAACTAGAAATGATGTGAGGTCTGGCAAATAATTTTCATTTTTGAGTTGCGATATACTGAAAAAGCGAAACAAAACGCGAGTAAAAATGTATGGTACTTTTTTGTTGCTTCTTTTTCTGCAAATTATTGTATTTGTTAGATTTCGAGCTTGTTAGCTGGCTGCTATACTATATAATACTCCTGAATATCAAAATCTTAAGTTGATCTCAAATACTGTACTTACAAAACAATAAAATTTCTGCTATTTTTCTTGGATATTTGCTGTTGTTTGATATTCTTCTGACCTAGAACGCGTGCCTATCAACTAATATTCCAACTCCCGTCTTCCTCTTGGACGGGCTTACCTGATATTTGGGTGAGTTGACATTGATGATGTACTCAGTCGTAGTTCTCGTCTCAGAAGCAACATCACTAGTTTTAGCAAACACAACCTTACTCGATTGCTCCAGTCCGAACAAGTGGTTGATGGTACTCGACTTCCCCACACCCGAAGTGCCTACCAGAAGAATAGAGGCGCGGTCGATGCTCCGGCCAATTTTGTGGCTTTCGTAGATGAAAGAGAGCAATTGGTTCCTGGGTTTGGTGAGATCCGGTTTGGGTTTGAGCAAGCCTTGGCTCCTGCACTCCTTTCGAAGGTCTTCAGGAGTTCGTGGAACTGGTTTCAATTTCGACATACTCAGGCGATAATTTCACTCGTGCAGATTCAGTCGAAATGTTTGTTCTGAGATCTGTTTAAAGTGAATCTATTTTGATAATTTTTCTAAAATGACCAAACAAGGTATCGCTCCTCGAAACAAGCCAAGATAAATCTGTTCAAATGACTCTATAAACAAAATCCAATCATTTCAACAACCCCACAAATTTTAAATCATTTTGATTAATATTGCAATGTTTCTTAAATTTTACTGACTTATCTTCAAAAATATCGTTTTTGGCAAAGGTGCGAGATTGTTGGAAAGATTGAGAAAATGTTCAATTTTGTCGATACTATATTGTCAAAAAGTGGTAAAACAATTTTCGTGTTTCAAAAGAAAAGAACTCTAAAAGAAGAAATTACAAAGCAACTTCACCCAAAAATGAAAATTTAGATTTATGAGACTGGTGCTATTGATAAGAGTTAGATATGCAAAAATTTAGTTAAGCTGTGTTGCAATCCTTCATATAACGTCCGTTCTTAGATCTAAAGACTTCTGCGACAGTCGGTTTGTCACTCTACCAAAATCGGTTTGTCACTGTCGCAATAGTTTTCAACTGTTCGCTCTCAATCACTTAATGAAAAGTCTATAGATCTAAGAAAGGGCGTTATAAGGGGGGTAGTGCAACACTTAAATTTTTGCACTTGAACTGCCCACTGAGAAACCAATTTGGCCAAAATGATTTTGGAAGTAATTGGTCAAGACGGCTTGAATCGATTTGTTGATTATCAGTTAACTCTTGCGATACCGCATTTACTCAAATCGGCACTGATAAATATCAATATGATTACCAACACGCTTTGTTTGAAGTGCGCCAGCTAACTTGCGTGCCATTGGTTTAATTGCGACATTCATTATACTGTCCGTTGCTATCTAGTTATTGCCCATTTTAAGAGCCAAAAATAATCATATTTTAAGAGCCAAAAATAATCATAAACTTGTACAAAAATTCGTTTCATTATCCTAATACGGGTGAGAGTGTTTCAAAATAGATTCAGCTCACACTTTTATCTTCATCAGCTTTGAGCATTTATTGTCATACAAGGCGGCTAGGTAATGTGCGATGGCACATAAGGTTCCGACCCCGCCCATCCACAATTTTGGCATAATTGTCTATCAAATGAGGAACAGATAGAAAAACCCAAAAATTATCTTTTGGAATCCCAAAAAACTAAAAAAAACCCAAGTATTTTTCAAAAAAATTATGTATGAACGATAAGATAGCCTCCAAAGCAAACAAATCAGTGGGGTAAAAATTGATGCATTAGATTGCTGTGATATGCCAATATTAAGAAAGCGAGTCAAGACGAAGAGCAAAATCAAACAACAACAGCAACAACAAACATTAATTACATCAAAAATTTTACGTCCGTTTTAAAAAACCAAGCTTAATAACAAATTCAACACACCGTCAGATAAAACTAAGACTCAACAAAATAACCTAAAAATCACCAGAAAAGATATGTGACCAGTCCATAAAATAGTTTGGTAACAATTAGACAAAAGAGAACAAAAACAGTAAAGTTAAAAAATTCGCATTATTTTTTTAAATTATTAACTTTAAAGTAATGAAAACCGTTAAAAATCAAGTAAAATATCCTAAAGGCGTGCGATAACCAATGCTTCTATAGAAGGGCATCGGGACCTGACCTTATTCATTTTTTAAGCGGCTAAAAAGAACAAAAAAACAACAAACAAAAAATTAATTGAAACTTGCCGGAAAACGCTGTCAAAACCTTCAAGCCATATTTTGGCCCTCAAAATATATTTGAGTGCGCTTTCCTCATATACCAAAAATGTAGTATGTGGTTATTCATTAGTGAGACTAGGTAACAAGTAGACAAAAAAGAAAGAAGGGCAAAAGTATGTAATACTTCTAATTTTTTTCGAAATAAAATTACATCAGAAGTCAAAAAAGACTTTAATTACATAATGATATGTTCAAATAGGGTCGTTTATTCATCCATAGGAACCTCTTGAGACCTGCAGTTATCCAGAATATGTCTAACGTCTACAAAAAGAACGTCAAAAATGACAAAAATCAAATTAATTTATTTTTTTTTGTGAAAAACCGGTGTCGAAGCCAGTAAGGTCATAACGAATTTTTTTTTTAAAAAAAATTTGAGGACACTAATTCCTTTTGACACCTTCCCCTGACATCCACAATGTCATATTTGAGCTGTAACTAACTAACGAGATTAGGTAACAAAAAGAAAAATAAAAAGAAAATTGCGAAGTTTAATTTTTTTTTAGTTTTGGAAAACGATTCTTTTCAAAGTCAGGAAAGCCATCAGCTATCTGATAAAATCAGAATATCGGCTCAACTATTCTTCTATGAAAACCAAAAAACCTATCACTATAAAGGAAATTTCATACGACCGAAATGACAAAGTAAAAAGGACAGTTAAAGACAAAATTAAAAAATTCAATTACTTTCTTCAAGAAAGTGTCGAGGCCGTTAAAACGATAATCTATATCTTTCAGGGTTTTAATATGTTACATTGTGGCTTATTTTGAACCCTAATAATGCGAAAGGACCCCGAAAATTTATAAAAAATTCAAAAAGTAAATCGAAATTTCATTAAAAAATTTTCCTCCGAAAAACTATTTTTAAAGTCTTAACAGTCATTAGCTGTCCTCTCAAGTTACTACGTAGTTCGTTTACTGTTCCTTAAGAAGCCTATTGTTTTTCTAGTCATCGAGTCTATGCCATAGGACCCCGAAAAATTAGTAAACTTTCAAATAGAAAATAAAAATTTTGTTAAAAAACTTTCTTTCGAAATTTTTTTTCAAGTCTTAACAGCCATTAGCTGTCCCCTCAAATTACTAAATAGGTTCGCTTAAGGCTTTTTAGGAAGCGTATTGCAATTCTAGTCAACGAATCTATGTCATAGGGCTACAAAATCTCATTAAATCTCAAAAAAAAAGAATCAAAATTAAAAAAAAAATTAATAAAACTCAGAATCGGAGCCATAAAAATTGCCCGATTCCTTAAAAACTAATTATTTGTTTATTGGGCATTACTTGACTGTTGTTTGTCAGGAACACAACCTGGATAATAAATGTGACTGGTCTCCAAGTGACTTGAAAAAAAATAATAAAAAAACTTGAAAAGGTTTTTAAAAAATCCAGCTCTCAAAAGAAAATCGAGGATTTTCTATAGTAAACATCACTATGAGACGAAAACTACCGCCTTTCATCTGTTAGAATCACAAGAATGTTCCATTTATAGCAGAAAATGTAATTTTGAATTGATATTTTTTTATAGAAAATAGCTTAATTTGAACAAAAAGTGAACAAAATCATGCCAAACTTCACGTGTTCACGCAAAACTTTAAACCTCGATAATTCCTCAAAAAACACGAAATTCGAAAAATCTTTTTAATTCCGAATTCTACGCGAGACGAGCTTTTCAATGATACCACTCACTCTTCTCTACGATGAATATATCGATCGGCCAAAATTCACGGAACAAAAAAAAACCTATTTGAGTATATAGTTCCTCCCCCCCCACAAGTGGGGTCGGAACAATAAGGGAAATGAGAATGTTGCTCGCCTGATATTAAATGAAAATAGGAGTGATATGAAGATGAAAGCAGCTAAGAGATGATTAAACGCTATTTTGGTAAGTTGAATCCGATAACCCCGATTGTGCCAAAATGTATATAGCAGCGGACTGTAATGTTAGCAACGGAACCTTTGAAAATGTCGACATTTTCCTAACTGTCCTAATAATCCGAAAAGGGGAAGTTTTCCTAATTGTCCTAATATTATTGCATTTGAGTTGAAAAGTCCTGCTGTTTCACCATTGTTTCACTCGCATCATTTAACCCGATTTTTCAACCATTTCTATCTTTTCACCTCAATTTCGACAATTTTCTATCATGTCACCTCATTTTTAACTCCACTTTGGAGCAATTAACCATGAAAATTTGGATTACTTACGGTTTTGGTAAAAAGACTGGGTACCAGCACAAAAGAGAGGTTCTGTAGGGTTTGGATAACGCATCTTGAGTTCAAAGTTTTTAGGGGTTAAATAACTTATGGGTGAAATGATGTGAAAAAATATGGGGGGGGGGGGGTTAAAATGACCTGGGGTGAAAAGAAGTAGCACCTAAACTTAAACCATCAACCAGTTGATATGGAGATCTCCTTCTGATCCACAAAAAAGTTCTCGATTCTTTAAGCGGTAGCAATTCGACTAATTAGATAATACCACAATTTGTTCCCAGTTAACTGAAAGCAGAAATTTTAGAAATTGGGAGCTGAACAAAACCCAATAATTCTCAAAACTGTAGAGATTTAATAAACGGCAATAACAATAATTGTCTTCAGAAATATGGCATTAAAGGCTGTTAAGAAATTGCAATGTTGTATATGTCCAAAATTTCGACAAAGCTTCTATTTTTCATTATTGCGTTCATGTTTGTATACCAAATACAGCAGATATTCAACTATTTGCGATGCTTATTGCTATCTACCACAATAATATTTTATACCAGCTCAATTGCAACATTGCTAAATGAATGATTTTATTCACAATGCTGACGAACATCCGCTATTAATTGATAACAAACAGGACTGACATTCCATAGTAATTCGATGCCGACATTTTATCACAAAATTATTCGACCAAGTTGACAAAACTAAGGGCCAAAGTGAAGCCATTTCATATATTATATTCCGATTTCTTTTTTCTCTCTAATCTTTTGCCTCGAGGAGAATTTGTACTGTATGAAGCTGAAGGTTTTTGTGAGTTCGTAACAAGAAAATTTTTTTTATAATCAAAGCAGTAAATTGAAAAAGAGTTCGAGCATTAAAGATGGAGCAGCTATTCAAGTGAAAAAAATCCACAAATAAATAACTTCCCCGAATTTATCACAGCGGGAATGTTGCCGGCTGAGAAAGCGTAGTTTTGTCGTAAAATTTTCAAAGTTCAGTCATAAATAACGACTATCTTCTGAGTTCAATCACATATTGAAAGCCGTCGTATTATTTAACTTTTATTTGATAAAAATTAAATAATACGACGGGCTCTAATATTTTGTCAAAAGTTTCTGCATTCCCGAAATAACAAGACTGCACTCAGACGTTTAAAAGACTCCGTTCCGAACTAAAATGTCAAATCAGCACTATTCTTCCAATTCGTTTGAATTTAAGATCGACCGAAAATGTAGACGCTATCACAATGACCAAGACGGTTAGCGCGAGTCTGAGCGCGGGTCAGAAAATTCAAACGTTGTCCAGAAACTAAAAAATATTTTAAAAAACAAACAAAGGCAATGTATAATTGACAAACGCATAGCGATCGTGCTGGAAACTGGAGTCAACAAAAGTCGATTGAAAGTCAAACAAAAACGTTGAAAGTGATTGAAGAAATGCACAGTACTCTCGATGTTCAGCTTATCACAAGCACTTTATAACAAAACGCAGAATTTGATTATTGCTCCCCAATTGTTTAGAGTATCCAATTCTAGACAACAATTCCTTAGTTCCATTTTTCTGCAAACACGATAGCGTCATTACCCCTAAGGCATTGATTAGTTAATATTCAGGCGCTTATTAAAAGATAATAGATTACCAGATGTCTCTTATACTTTTTCATAGACAAAAATGAGTCAAACTAAAAACTTCTTGCAATATCTCGGTTTGATCTAGTGACCTTCTACAAATGGTTAACTAAGTTCACTACACAAATAAACAGGACAATGCTACGATTGCAAGCGTAATTCGAGGCCATGTTTTATTGTCTAATCAAACTCCAGGACAAGTTTTATTGTCTAGCCAAATTTGAGGACGGTTGGTTTAGTTCCAGCCAAAGTTCAGACAAATTCTTTTCAAATCTGTTCCGCAAAAGTCTATCAAGGACAGACTTTTCATGCCTTATATCGGTTGAGGACTGTCCTTTAAAAATTCAAGTCTAGAATAGGGTATTGTTTCTGAAGATACTTGTTTCTATTCAACCAGAAATTCGAAAGTCTTTTAACTTTTGTTCAGTTAATTGTTCCATTGTCACTTTAAAATGTCATTAAGCACAATTTAGTTACAAAACCGCAGGATTTAAGAAAAGGATTTTTGGCAAGGAAATTTGGCTTGTGACTAATCTATCTCAAACCGATAAGCACTTCACGGTTTTGTTAATTTTCAGATGTGTTCGGTGACCTCAGAGGTTATATCACGTAATCTATACTTTCAGTGAAATGGGTTTCTACAAATAGAGGCTAAAACTGGGGTTACAGTAAACAGATCGAATTGGCCCATTTCCCCAAATTCGTGGGGGAAGGGGCCAAATCGGGCTGGTGGCTGTAACCCCCGTTCACATACAAAAAATTCACAAACACTATATTCACAAACAAAAACACTATATTTACAAAAAAAAAATAAAAACTAATCAAAAATAAACCCCAACCCGCACACTCGCGCACACCATGCGCACCGCACACACTGCGCATACTCTCCCTACTCAGAATTATGCGCACCATGCGCTCTCTGCGCCTCAATTGATTTTTTTCAAAAAAAAAATCTATATTTTTACTTTTAGCTAATAATAAGGCTATTGATAGGACTAAATAAATTATAGATGGATTTGGCTAATAATAAGGCTAATAATAAGGCTAAAAAATTATAGATAGATAGATTTGGCTAATAATTTTAAGATAGATTTGGCTAATAATTTATAGATAGAGTTGGCTAATAATTTACAGATAGCTTTAGATAATAATCTGTACAACAGTTCCTGATATAGTCAATCAGGTAACCTGCTTCGCAGATGATTTAACAATCTATTCTTCTAATAACTTATCTATATCTACACCTTTGGCTTTTAATTTAGAAAATATTAAGATTAAATTTATAATACTCCAGTTCTTCTTTTATTTCTTTTTTAGAAAGAACGCCTTTTGGCAAGTCTATATCTTTATGAGAATTTTTTTATATGATTCCTTAACCCGCTAAAGCTAATAATAGAAGGACAATATTCATACTTGACTTTTCTTGAATTACATTCTTTACATATTGATTTCTTTTTATCAAAACACGTTATTTGTTTTATAACATTGCATTGATTACAAACTTTATTTGTTAAAACAATTTTTATTTCTATGGGGCTAGGCTTAGAAGTAGAACCAGAATTAGAATTAGAATTAGAATTAGAATTAGGATTGGGATTAGGATTAGAAATAGGATTAGGATTAGAATTAGAATTAGGATTATGATTAGAATTAGAGTTAGAATTAAGATTGGTATTAGAATTAGAGTTAGGATTAGAATTAGAATTAGGATTATGATTAGAATTAGAGTTAGAATTAAGATTGGGATTAGAATTAGAGTTAGGATTAGAATTAGAATTAGGATAAAATTAATAATTAAGATTAGGATCAGAAGCTTTTTGAATAAGTTTTCTTAAACAAATTCCGCTCAATGGTATATCCCCACATTTACACTCACCAATTTTATCCTTATCTTTTAATTCATAATGAATCATAGAATGGGAATTTCCAAATTTAGCCCTACACTCTAAACATTTCATGACCATTATTTGTAATGAGACAAAATTTCAATTATTTATATTTAGTATATTATCTTTATAGTATTATATTTATTATTATAATTAACTTTATAACGTTAATTATACTCTGAACATTCTAAAAAATGTTATTTAAAAAACTAATCAAAATTCTAATTATATTATCTTTTCAGTTTCAAAATAACATCTAGCCGAAATTTCATTTAATTTTTTTTTTCAGTTTCAAATTATAACTAGCTAACATTTCAATTAAACCTCTAGTATAATCTCTAGACCAGACAAACCTAGCTAAAGTTTCCATACCTAACTTAATAAGAGTATTTTTTTCAATCTTTTATCTATAATTTTTTCATTACCCAATTCAGTTTTATCTCCATCGAAATTTATAATTTCATCTCTAATTTTTTGATTATTTTTATATAGATCATTTAATTCATCCCTACCTTTTTTGTGTAAAGTACCAGTCTTTTTATTCATATATTCAATGTGAAACATGGACGAAGTTCCATCTGTCAATGGGGTCCATCCCCGGCTAAGCATATCCTTTCTTTCGATTTCATCTGTTAAGCAGGGTAAATCCCTAACTTCTTTAACTTGCTGATCTGTGAAAGGGCTTTGCCGATCTTCCACTTCTCCATAACCATATTTGTTCTATTTAATATATTACTTGCACCCCCTGCTACAAGTGCAGCAGTTTTTACTGTTATATCAGGAGATATAAAATTATGTAACATAAATCATGTACCCATAATTCCGCTTAAGGTTGATACTAGCCTTAAACCATTAGCTTTAATTGTTTCTTTACTAAGAACATCATTCTGAATTTTAATACTTCTTGATATAAGAAGTTTATTAAAATAGAACTGATAATTGTTTGTATTATTACTATTTCTATCTGTAGCATTTTTCATTAGAGTTTTCATATGATCCATAAGTTTATTTAACACATCACTTTCTAATTTATCTTTTAAACTAAGAGCTTTTAAGTCTAGGAAACCAATTCTCGAGTCATATATCATAGTTCTATTTTTGTCAATATTAATAAAATTTTCTCTTTCTTTTTACACTTAATTAGACCATGATTAGGTTCATCAGACATTCCATCTGTACAATTATAATAGCTGCTATTTAAGTCATTTATTATTTCTTAGAACTTACGTTCACATTTATATATTTCATTAAAATTTTCATACAGATCCGCCTCATTAAAGGTTGTTAAATAGGTAGTATCAGAACTCATTCTAGCTGTATTAATTATCTGGGCCAGTTTTTGACAAATTAGAGTCATTTGAATATTATGATGTCTTCCTTCTGTAAAATAATACCCTATATCTTTATATAACTTATCGCTCATATCATCAAAAACAATTACACTCTCTTGAAATATATGCAGATTTTTTGATGTGGTCATATTTGTATCACACATATTGAAATCACGATAGGTGTTTACAAACTATGATTATACTTTTTTTTCTTGTTCCTGCTCCTGTTCCTGATCTGCGAAGCAGCTTTGCTGATACAACGTTAAGAATTGTCTAACAAAATAAGTCTTTACTGTACTAGTTCCACCAGAAACAATAGTATGTGATGTTGACTTTTCAAGTTCAAATCTAAGTAAACTTCTATTTTTAAATCCACCAAAGCTTTCTTCTAGTTTTGTATATTCACTCGGTATTGAATCATATACTATATAACAAAACCTAATATTGAAAACAAATATAAAAATTGCACAACCCGTCTCCATTTTTATCATATAAAAATGCTTATCCTAATTTTTGAGGAAATCAATGATAAATTTGGTATTGATAATAAAGCTATGAGTTATATCAGAATAAAAGATATAGGTAAAGATATATTTATAACTCCTGTAGAAATAATAAAGAGAGATCAGAAACCAGAAATGATTCATGATCCCGAATTCAACATTATTGTAAATCTACATCCAACTGATGGTACACATTGGGTTTTAGTTATTAGAAGAGAAGAAGGTCCTGTGTATTACTTTGATAGTGTAGGTGTTGAGAATCCACCATTATTTCTAGAAAAATATGTTGATCTGGAGTCTGATGAGAAGATACAAGAATATGACGAATCTTATTGTGGGGCTTATTGTTTATATATGAACTATCTTATTGATAAAGGATTTAGAATAAAGATTGCTCTCTAAAATCTAATTAATCAAGTTAAAGGTCCAAGAATGCATAATGAATGTTTATGTTTGGGTTGTAAAGATAGAGTTAATGTTAATCAGGGAACCTGCTTCGCAAATGTCAATGTTAATGACAATGTCAATGATATTCTTTATACCAATGATAATGTCAATGTCAATCAGGGAACCTGCTTCGTTGATGACAATTTCAATCAGGGAACCTGCTTGGCTTGCTACGATTAGAGCTCGTTCGCAGATGACAATGACAATGTTAGCCAGCGAAGCTCGTTCACAGATGACATTGATAGTGAAGATGAAGTTGATATCTATCTACTTAGAGAAAAACCCAATGGGTAAAGCCCCTTTCACCTTCAGCCCGCAGTAGCCATACAAACAGAGTATCCCCTTTGAAGATCAGTGGAACTTTTTTGCAGATTGATGTTAATAAGCGTCTACAGTCATGGCTAGATGATGATAACATAATTGTCAAGGCTATATTCTCAGAAAGCTTCAGATGTGCAATAGCTGGCCCTAGTGAATGTGGAAAAACATTCTTATTAAAGAATCTATTTTTGAGTAGTATACAATTTGATAGGCTATATATCATTGGTCCTACTGGGGATCAATATGAAGATTTAAGGAATAAAGACATAGTATTTTTTAAAAAAATAAAAGATTTACCCTCTCCCGATCAACTACCTAAACATAAGAAACTAAAGATATATGATGATGTTGGGGGTAAGGAACCAGTTATTAATGATTATTTTTGTAGAGGTAGACATAGTAATTGTAATATGATATATCTTAAACAAAATATACTCTCAGCAGATAGACAGAAAGTTAGAGAGAATTACATTCTATTTATTTTCTTTGAACAAAGAGGCAAAGTACCACGCTATATATCGTGATTTCTCTAATAGAGCAGAACTTAGCTATGATGATTTTAGTAGTTTATGTGAAAAAGTTTGGGAAGAACCCTATAATTACATCGTCTTTGATAAATCTAAAAACTGAAATTTTGATGGTAAACTGAGAACTAATTGGGATTGGAGAGATTTATAGATCAATTATATTTATGATTAAGTCCATCAGGGAACCTGCTTTGCAGATGACTAAATGTGTGTCTAAAAGTATGGCTATGTCTAAGTCTATGACTATGACTATGACTAGGTCTAAGTCTATGACTATGACTATGACTAAGTCTATATCAAATGCAAATTAAAACTCAATACATCACCATTGAAATCAATTGGTCTTCCATGCTCATCTTGAATATGAAATTCATTATATTCTATTCTATTCTTTGTTACATTTTGATAAAAGATATTAGTTGGTATAATATTCATCAATTAACCTGGTCGTTCAGTTATCAAGTAACCTGGTGGTTCAAATTCATCTTCAATATAAGATTCAATATATTCTATTCTATCCTTTGTTACATTTTGGTATAAGATACTAGTTGGTATAATATTTATCAAGTAACCTGTTGAATATGTTAAATTAAAATTTATAGTTTGTCTGTGTTATTAATATTATCTTTAACACCAGATATAACATTACAGTGGATGTTACTCGTACTAAAACCCATTAAACATTTCATTGTATTCTTTTCGGGTTCTATTATAACATTACCATTAGTTTCTTCTTTTTATTAATTGAGCTATTTCAAATAATTCATATGCACCTGGTGTAATTGTTGAATATCGCAACGGGATTCCTTTATAATTATTATTAAGAACAGATGTAATGTTTGAGTCAGTGCTATTGGTATTGTTAGAGATAAGAGGTTCTGCCAAAGCATGGGGCTTCGCCCGTGTTGGGAACCAAGGCCGGGGGCCCTTTCACCATCATCGTCAACTAAAACCGTACCAACATACAAAAACTGATATTCCTTCTATTCACATTAAACACCGAGTTATGAACCGATAATCTATGAAAACCTAATTTTGTTGTATTAAGTATAAGTTCACTAAAGTTAAACTTTGCTGTTGGCTTTATTATTCCAAAGTTAAGTGTGTGTTTTTGTTTAGTTTCAGTGAGAGCTTCATGTATCTTTTGTAGTTCATATAAGATAAAATTTTGTGTCAGCTCTAATATTCAAATAATGCTATATTTATAGTTATATCTATACTTATAGGTGTAGTTAGTTATATATTTTTAGTTATGCAATTTTTATCTCATAAAAGTGGACTTTAATTTGGATACAACTTATGGTTACAATAATGATATACACAAAAGTAAAATTAGAAAATGAAAAACAAATAATCTAGCAACAATGAATACAGTGAATACTAATATTAATATCATTCTCAATAGAGAAGATAATCATTTAATTATACACCATTCATATCTAGAGATAGAGTTTGGTGTATCAGATAATGCTGGTGGTGTTTTTGCTAATGATGCTATTATCAGATTAGTTAATTATGGTATGATGGCATTATTTAGTTCAGTTTAGCTTGAAACTAGCGGTTTTAGGACTATTGAATATATAGATCATTGTCACTTTGATCTTTTGATTTATAAGTTATTAACTAGTACTGAGGATGAGTATGAGAGTGGTTTTGTTAGAAATCAAGGTTAAAGAGATAGTCAACTTAAAGGTGTTCATATTGTTGCAGAACGGGGTCATATGTATATGATGGTCAAGATGAGTGATCGATTTGGTTTTGTGAATGACTTAGGAAAGATTATATATGGGTTAGGATTTAAGTTAATATTAAAAAGAAATAATAATGATAGAGCTCTATTTAGAGTTAATGCTGGTGCTGATGCAGTAGCTTATGATGGTAAAATAAATATTAGAGATATATCATGGTGCGTGCCTAGTATTGATCTTAGTAATGATAATAGAATTATTGTACAGAAAGAATTAAATAAAAAGAATAATACAGACTAGTTATTATGAAAGAAAAACATTTTATAAGAATGTGCCCAACGCTACTAACTTCTTATATGATCTTGGTATGGAAAGGGGTATGGAAAGACCGCAGAATATAATAATTGGTTTCGAAAATAATAAAGTTAAAGAACAAACTCATGATGCAAGTACATTTGATATAATGAATGTTACTGAATGTTTTTGTAAGATTGGTAGTGAATTTTATCCTGAGGATAGAATGAATATTAATTATAGTACTTATAATTATAAGGAGGCTTTTAAAGAGATTGTCAATTTTAATAAATATTATAACGGATAACCTCTTAATATTAAACCGTATATAAATCACAGAACATTCAAAAGTAGTTATAGAATATATGTATTTGATACTAGATATCAAAATAATCATATAGGTCCACAACCAATACAACTTAATTTTAAACTTTTTGCCGCGGTTACAGTTGTTATAATAGCGAAGGTAATAAGACGGTTGATATTATATCTTAGTTATATCTTAGTTATATCTAATAGTATAAGTATAGATATAGTTAATAATAATAGTATAGTTATAGTTCTAGCTCTTGTCATAGTTATAGCCAATGTCAAAATCAAACTATTTCCTACTAGTCTTAACAAAACCTATAGCATAAATAATATCTAGTTTTTCTTTCTCTAGAGACATTCCTTTAGCTTCAAGTTTAGTCATAGCCTTAGGTAATGGTTGGAGTTTAGGCTTTGGCTTGGGTTTAGTCTTAGCTTTTGATTTTACAACAAAGGATTATACTTTTTAACTTCCAATATTTTTATATATACAATTATGAGTAACTTTATTAAGATTAAAACTAATTCATATTGTGTTGGTGGTAATCATTATAGTGGTACTAATAATATAAGAGGGGTTGTCAATTCAAAAGAAACTAAGATGTTAAGCGGATCATGTGCTATGTGACGAAAAAATAAGTCTATGACTGTCAGTGATGCAACAATAGAAGCTGAGGATTGAAGGATTTCTTTAAAATTGTTGGTAAGGCTACTGTTAACTTTGGAAAGCAATTTGCTAAAAATCCAGTATGAGCATTAGAAAAAGAAAGCAAAATAGGAGTGCAGCTGCAAGTAGAAATCCAAGAGCTGTTTTATCAGCCACACCTGATTTATTCAAATTTGTAACTACTGGTGAAGGTTTAAAAGTAGTACAGAAATGAAGAGGGTTGCATTTAGGTACAAAGAAAAAATAGTTTAATTCTAGATTAGTATAACTACTTCGTAGATCAGGATATAGATCTACCTCCAATGGTAGACATTAAACCTAGTAGTAATGTTATTACTAAAAATACTATTATAACTAAAGACTAATAACTTTAGTTCAAAAAAATCAGCTTGTTTTTCTTGTCCTTCTTATAATCTTCATATACCTTATCTAGTTCATTATTCTCAACATTATCTATTTTATTATCATTCATTAACTGAGTATATAGTTTAATAAAATTGTCATTAAAATTTTTACTTAAAATATACATTTGTGATTACTTTATAATTTAGTATTATAATATTTTAGTATTAATTGTTTTTGATAAAGAACCACAAGCAGTTTCCGTAGCAAAAGCTGTAGGTATAGAATAGGGCAAGCCTATGCCCGTTATTGCAATTGATGTTAACGTTGCAGTTGTTGCTATATATGATAATAGTATTTCTGTTATCTCAGCTACGTTAATATAATTTTTATATCTACTTAACTTCTTATTATAGTTATGAGTTTCAGCTTCATAATAATTTCTAAAAATTTTTATGATGTTAATATTATTATGAAATTTAATATTAACTAGGATTTTATCATTGATGTATTGTTCTGAGAAGGAGCTAAGATTAGGATAAAGTAAAGGTGCGCTGGGTTTAGATTCTTCCATTTTTATATAGAAAAAATTTTTCTTTAGTCATTGCCATAGTCATCTGCGGAGCAGTTTCACTGATAGACTTGAACTTATACCTAGTCATAGTCATAGACTTATACTTAGACTTATATCTAGTCATAGACTTAGTCACAGTCATCTGTGAAGTAGTTTCACTGATAGACTTAGAAATAAATATATAGTAAAATAACTCTCAATCTCTTTTATTATATCTTCATGATTAAAATCATAATGCATCTCTAGTCTTGCTTATTCTTTGTGGTCTACTAGCTTACTTTCTAATAATATAGCTATTATATATTGTACTATTGTCTTTTTATTCTTTAAAAGAGCTTCATCAATAGTAGAATTAGTCTTTTTATTAATTTCATTAAATTTTTTTTTTGACCAGTGGTGAACAAATCATCAAGGTGAATGTTAGTATAATTATGATTAAATTATTTATTGTCAAAATCTTGTTTTCATTCAATATATTTAGAGATAGTGTCAAAGGCAACTTTATTACAAAAGTTAACAGTATTTGTAACTTCATTTGCTGATTTAATAAACTCATTAATTAGTTCTTCATTAACTTGTAGTTAAAATGTTTTAGTTGTAACTTTATCAAAATCACCTTTTCTTAGTTCAATTATATCTTAACTTAAAATAGCTATTTTATTAGAAGAGGATAAAAAGTTATTGTAAATACTCTTTATTAACAACATTTTTCATCTATGGGGGTGTACATTTGTAACTTTATAAGACTCTTTTATGTCGATGTTACCGTTATCTTCTAAGAATAACCCGCGAGCCTTACTTAGTGTTAAGTTTAGCCAACGGTCAGCGGAGCTGACTGATGATGCCCCCTGATGTTTCGCTTGGTTAAATCTATTTCTTGTCATCTTTGTATTTTTTTAAGGAAAGATTTAAATCCAGCTGGCTGGCTTATGACCGGAGGTCTATATTTGATGATTCCAAAACCTTATTATTAGATTACAAATCAAACTCGGATTTTAATAGTTCCTGTTCATAGTTTTTACCTTTTATTATATCTCCATTCAAAGCTTCTATTTTATATGTTGGTGGTTGGGTTTTTAGAACTTCATTAAATTTAAATTATTCGCTATTCCAGTTAGAAGTGTATCCTTTGAAAATGTTACGTTTGCTAGCATTCCTGGCATGTTACAACAGCATCATTTAATAAATTCACCCAATTACCATAACCATTAATTACATTGGTTCATTAATTATGTGTAATAATGTTCTATTAAATCTCTCTATGAATATGGCCTTTAAATCACTATAAGTAGAATATTGTTCGGTTTCATATTCTATAAGTAAATATTTAAATTTTTTCTTGTAAAACTCACTACCTCTATCTACCCATAAATTTTCTGGTTTTCGTTCCTCTGACAGGATTGTTTTAAATGCAATAGTTGTAGATAAACCAGATTTATTCTTCAATGGAATAGCCCATGTATATTTTGTGAATATATTTATAACTACTAATATAAACTTATAATTATTATTGTTTCTACTTATAGGTGGCTTTTCAATCAAATCAGCTGACCATGTTTCATCTCTATATAGTGGTATTCTTCATTCTCTATTGGACAGATCTAGATTGGTATTATCCTTCTCTTGATTGATTGTTCAGATCCATATGTTCATCAGGGACCTTACCCTCACTAAAGCTCAATGCAAAACTATCAGTATCCATATAATGGAGCTGTAAACCTTTCAGCGATGGTTGAAGAATTTTATAGAATACATCATACATGTGTATTTTACTTAATTCTAATATAGTAACAGCTACATATACTGGAGAATCATATTTTATTTTTTTCTTTATTTGGATAATATCAATATTCAGTTTCGCTATAAAACTGATATCTAGTTGTATTGTTAAATGTTGGTTTACTTTTAGTTATTCTGGATACTTTTCATTATCTGTTCTTCATCGTGTAAGAAATTACTTTGAAGGAAGTGTAGAGGATTCATGCACATTCTTCCATAGAGTGAGTTGTTCATTAATTTTTTTACACCCTTTTCCGCTTCAGATTTAGCTGTTGCTCTTTTATTAGTATAGTTTTGAATGTAGTCTCTACATATGTATTCTTGTTTAAAATTAATTACTCTATGAATTTTAGTTACTTTTACACCCCACTTAACATAGATTTTAAACATCCTATAATTAATCATAAATTCTGTTTTGTTGCTTTGATCTAAGATTAGTTTCTCTGTTCTCGCCCTGCCTCTCTCTCTCTCTTTCTCTTTTTATATCGCCTAATTTTTTATCATTTATCTTTTTTTATTGGGCTTTAATATCAGTTGCTTTGTCCTATTACAACTATTAGTATAATTAAAATCACAAACTCTAAAGTAACCATGATCACTATCATCTGGAGTATTTAATATATGGCGAAGCAAGGTATCCCCATTATCTGTGCGAGACATGTGCTATAGTACTCAAAGTCCATATAAGGTAGCTTTTGCATCATTGCATAACCATAATGATTCTTTGCGTCTATGTACCAGATAGACCTCCGGTCATGCTCCGTCATCTGCGAAGCAGGTTCCCTGATGGACCTCCTGTCATGCTCTGCCATTAGCCTATTGCTATTGTTAATATTAATATATATATATATATATATATATATATATATATCACCCACTATACCATATATGCCGCCTATCTTTGCTTCAAGGAAATCATCTAGCATTTAATCATCTTGTAATGTACCTAAAGTAACACCACTTGACATTAACCAACAATCAAAACTATAACCGGGGAGACTTACATAGTGTAGAGGGTTGAGACTGAATTCTTTCATACTTATTTTAACATATTCATTAATGCAATAGTCTAATATTTCCACACCGTTCTCTAAATACTCTATAGTTAGATCTTTACCAGTTTTATGACTGTTGTCTTTATTAAAGATACCGACTTCTTCTTGTGTTGGTACTTTTTTAGACAAGGAGGATTTGAAATATTCTGTATTTAGATTACCTCTAATTTAGTCGTAATCATCTAAAACAAAGTTTTCATATGGATATAATGTTTTAGTTTTACAATGATATATCTTTGCCGTTTTATCTAGAGGCATAGCTAAGAAGTTATAACCATCTAAGAATTTAAGACAACCAATACCTAACATTTTAGACTTACCAGCAGCTAGTGGTATGTTATCTACTTTTCTTTTATCAATATTCTGCTTAAAGAGTTCACTATATAGTAGATTGAAACCATAACCATTATGGAATTGTATAGGTACGAATTTTTGTTGTTTGTATCTTAGATAATACATTTTACATGCTGGTCCTCTATTTTTACCAGTTTCATGACAGTGATCTCTTACTTTATTAATACATGTTTTGCCGCATATATGACAAGTGTTTGTAGCATTATGAAATAATTTGTCTGAGTTATTAAATATCATTTGTTTGTTGCGCTTGAAATTATTCTCTGTTTCCTTTTCTAATAGATCTCTAGCAACTCTTTTGATACAGTTCAAACCAGAGTGGTATTTGAAATTACTTTGCCATATGTGACCGGCACTTATTGGTATGTGTTCGGCTATTACATTTATACAGTTGAAAGTTGCGACATCAATGACGCAACTTTCTATGTCAGCGGCTTTTATGTTCATTTATAAAAGTAATACGTTTTTCCTTGTGACAGGCAATCTCTGGTTTGAAAGAGTGGCTTTATTCGTGTTTATCGTATTTAATTTGAGAGTTAAACCAATATGTACATCTATCACAGTAATAGAATTTGTGTTAACTCTTAATCGGTCTTTCTTTCAAGTTTTCTATGTTTTTAATTAGAGCGCAGTGGTTCCCACAAACTAATAATCTGACATCTTTTCTATCTTAATCAAAACCATCCAATGGTTTGAACAATTCTACTTTGCCCTTATCACGAGGTGTGTATACACAAATATTAATATTGTACAATTTCTGTATTCTTAATATATAGGCAAAATCATCTTCATGTTGTTGTCTTGGTTCAATTAGATTATTTACAAATTTACTCTCACGGGTTGCATGGTCCATAGAGGGATGTAGCCAAGCAGTAATAGTTAGTTGTAAGCAGTTGTATTTGGAATTGCGTATATTTATTATATATTTAGAGTTTTCGAGATTGGGTGTTTGAATCTATATATCTACCAGTAGATGCTTTAGTTGGTTCAATATTTATCTGAATATTTCTTACACCGAGAAACCCAAAGTCATAGCCATAACCCTCGTACATTTGCTCGCCAAAGTTTAGCCATTGTTTGAAGTTACCGTACTCATATATTGCTGTACTAAAAAAATAGACAGTGTTGAAAAATATTTTAGTAGTTTTAACTTCTTCTTTGGTTCCCTTCTTGTACTCACACTCGACTGTGATCTTATATTTAAAACTCTTAACTTTACAAAATTGATAGCAATTTTTAATTTCCTCTAAAGAGTTATTAATAGCTTTATCTATATCTTCAATTTAATTTCCGGCTTTATCAGTAATATAAAATTCTTTCATGCTCTGGGTAGAGTTTATGTCGAAGTATTCTGTGTTTTCTAGATACTTACGATTATGACTATATGAGTGAGTGGTTAGGGCTATTTTATTTTTAAATTTTGCATGACATTCGTTACAATCATACTTAAATCCAGAGTAGATACTATATTCGGTTTTAGTTTTAGGTTTAGTGATGTGTTTAGTTTCATTAATATCTTAGTGTCAACTTTAGGTTGGTGGACCAGGGGCGACCCTTTAGTTTTAGTTTTAGGTCTGAAGAAGTAATATTCTTCTTATGAGTCATTCACTTTCTCCATAGTTTCATCTTCCATTTCCTTTCTCGCACTGTTTAGGTTTTCATCACTTAAATTGTGTTTGATAAATTGTTTCCTTGTTTCAAATGCCAAATCACAAATAGAACAAAAGTTTACGTTTTCTACTTTAGACATCTTATCTATTGTTTAAGGACAACATTTCATTTTTGAAGTTATACAAATTAAAAATGTCGAAATCAGTAAAATGTTTTAATTGTAAAGATAAATCTTGGAGAAGGTGTTTTGTTAAATGTTTAGATAGTTTCTTTGAGTGTTATATCTGTAAAGGTTACTTTAAGAAAAGACATTATATAAATCAAATGAATATACATTATAATGATCCTAATCTATATATAACTTGTATTATGTGTAATGTAAATCAACATATCAGTGTGTTTAGATTTAAAAGTTTTAAGTGTAGATTATGTGTTTATCTGCAGAGATATAGATATAAACAAACCAGAGATAGATTCAGGGAATATGTCGAAAAATTTAAAATAGAAGTTTAGAATTAAGCTGCTCTTTTGTTCAAGTTATCCACATGGTGTGCGCGAGTGTGCGGGTTGGGTTTATTTTTGATTAATTTTTATCTTTTGATTGTGAATTTAGTAGTGCATAAAACGGTGGATACAGTCGACAGATCGATTTGGCCCATTTGCCCTAATTTGTGAGGGGGAATGGGCTGAATCGGGCTGGTGGCTGTAACTCCCGTTTTATCGACTACTTCTACATTCCTCGACTAAAAACTTTTAAGAAACATAATTGCATCAAAAACTGTCAAAAACAAACATCTGCATTTTGGTTTCTGAGACAATTAGCGTCGAAACACAAAAATAAATTAAAATTTTTAGCGTTACTCACCTATACACTTTAGTCTTTTAAGCTCGCAATTTACCTCGTTGTGTTAAAAACAACAAAAACAAAAATTGTTTTTTTTTCTTGTGAAATCATATCTTTTGATAGTATACGTTTGTCGGAATATACTTTTCAAAATCTACTAAATCAATCCAGGTAAGTAGCATTCCGTATAAAAAGAAAAACGAAAAACAAAAAAAATAATTATAAAGAACTAGTTTTGATAGGCTCTTATATTTATAAAAATAAACATGCATTCATGCAAACATTGGTATTCAGCCTATAAAAGCTTGGTATTATTTATTACCCTAAAGTTCGAGCGTTTGTGATTTAAAAGCTTGAGCTTGATCGCATATTGAGAGAAAACGAAAAATTTGTCGTATTCGAAAAAAATTTCAGTTAGTAACATTTGCAACGCCTTCATGCTATGCGTCTGCGTGAGGGTATCCTAAATATCTATCAGGCGTTATATATTGCAACAAGGAGGCTCGTTAATGTGCGTTTGCAGATGAAGTTCTGACACGAGCTGATCTATATTTTTGACTTAATTGTCAACCAAATGAAGAGATAACCAAAAATAGATCTTTAAGTTTTAAAAAATCGTTTCACACCAGAACTACTAATTGAATCACATAATGCCATGCCTTAATGCAGCGCTCACAAGATCTGCCAATGAAAAGACTACGAGAAAAAAAACAAACAAAATAAGCAAAAGTAAAAGATTAACGGCGCAACTCAATATCTAAATGTAAAAGTACCTAGTAAACAACCTCAAAATGAAATCATATAAAACCTTAACTGCACAAATTTTCTTTTACCATAAGTGTACAGAAGATGGGATTTTTCGTGAATAACACTAGATAACAAGTAAAATGAAAAATAATGAGGCGAAATTCAAAAATCTGTCAACATTTTCCATACTAAATAATTTCAAACGTCTCAAAAATCATTAGCTTTTAACAAAAAAGTTCCCGGTAAGTTTACTCTAAAGCCATTACGATACTGATAGGACCTGTCTTTGGCTAGACTAATCCATAGAAACGGACGAAAACTCAAGAAATTACAAGCAGTCTGCGAAAACACAAATCGTTGAAGCCATTAAAATCATTAGCTATTATCTAAATGTTTTTTTTTATTTTTCAATTTCTATCTATACTATATGAGACAAAGGTATACTGAACAATTAATAAACTCACTTGGGCCACACTTGAAATTAATTTGGCTCTATCATTACGCGAACGTGTTAAAAGAAGAGAAAAAAACACAAAAACTGTCCACTCAGAAATCATTTATGAAAACGCATATTTTCCGAGAAACAAAACATCAGTTACAACATAATATAAGTAGAAAAAAATCCAATTTTTGAATTACAAGGAGTTGAATGTGTCCTCTCAATAATGAGCATTAGTTACAAGCTGACGAAAAGAACAACAAATCTATACAAAAACGAAAAACAAAAAAAAATTGAAAACGAATAATATCATAATTTTTGAGGCTATTTGCTATGAACTAACTGCATAGAGTAAAATCAGGCATGCGATCTTCAATTAGAAGCATATAAAACTTCTCAGAACTTTACAACTACATAAAAAATTTAAAAAAAAACATAAAAAGAGCGAATCATAAAAAAATGAGACAAAAGTGTCGAAGCTATTTAAAAAAAACGAATTTTTCCATACAAACGATTCTCTCTTTAACTAATTTTTAAACAAAAATAGGACTTCTCTTTCATTAACTATACGATTTCAAAAAATTGATAAATATGAACGAATGTTTGAAAACCACGAAATCTTTGATGAAACCCGTAGTATCAACAACATTAATATCAAAAGCTTACAACGGAAGTAAATAAATACACTAACCTCATATGCCTCGATGGGAGGAAAATGTTGTTTGTCGTTGGCAGTTAGAAAATTAGAATAAGTCTTATGACTATGAAAACAATAATAAATACAGAGAAAAACCAAAAAGTTCATTAGAAAAGCGCGAGAAGAAGGTGTCGAAGCAATTTTATCCAAAAAGCTTTTCTCTATAAATATTATCCGTGATTCTTTTAACGTCATCTATGGGCCAATAAGAACTATCAATATTATAATAAAGCGATAACTTTCCAAAAGGAAACAAAATTACGAAAAAAAATTATCCAAAACTTAAAAAAATATGTATGGAAACTCGTCGCATTGAAGTCATAAAGCCAAAAATTGAAGATAAAACAACTAGCCAGATTGATTTTGATTGCAGTATCAAATAAGGGGGTACTGCCATTACTGAATTACTGAGACTGACCTACAGTTCGCAGAAAAAGTTTAAAATCAGCTAACGTTCAATAAAAAATTCGAAAAATTGTATTTTATTGTCTTTACAACCATTAGCTGTCCACTCAAAGCACTAGATAGGTTCACTTAATGCTCATTAGGAAAAACTTTCACTTTTCTAAAACGTGTCTATGGCATATGATTTCAGAAATTCAGTAAAATCTCAAAAAGAAAACCAAAATTTCAAAAAATTACGAACACTAAGTGTCGAGGCCAAAAAATATGAGCGATTCCTTGAAAACAATTTATTTGTTCATTGGCCATCATTGGTATGTAAATGAGGTTTGTCCTTAACGGAACCTCGATATGAAAGCTGACTATTCTCTTGGTGACTTAAAAACAAAAAAAAATATAAATTTTTCTAAAAAAAAACAGCTCTCAAATAGAATTCGAATATTTTGATAGTAATTTTCACTGTGAGACAAGAACTAGTCTTTTTCATTGTCTTTTGTCTATTAGGAACTCCAAATTGATGCAGTTTGTAGCGTGAGGGTAATTTTGATTTAAATTTTCAATGAAAAAATTATTAATTCGAACAAAAACTACTCTAAAAGTGTACAAAATTGAACCGAATATCCCGTGTTCAAATGAAATTTTAAACCTCGATAACTCCTCGAAGAAAACGAAATTCGAGAAAATCTTTTTAATTTCGAATTCTATGCTGAACGAGCTTTTTCATGATACCACTCACATTTCTCTACAATGAATATATCGTCGGTTACATGGCGGGTTTTTCTCTGATTATAGAACTTTATCTCCCTGAATGTTAAAGAACCACACTTGGGCCGCTAAAAAATTTTCCTGGTGGTCTCTTAAGTCGTTAAAAACGACGAAACCGAATCTGTCTTACGTTTAAAAACGACGATACTGAATCTTTCTGATGCTAAATACCGAACAAAAACGACGATACCGACAAACAAATCATAGGAAATTTTGTCGTTTTTGGCTAGAATAAAACGTTGATACCGAAAATATCCTATGTTTGAAAACAGAAAATTTCTCCTCCACTATGGTTCTGGTGTTGGGCAAAATGAGTTTATAATGAATAGAGGTATTTGGATTGGCATAAACAAGTTACCATCTTGTAATCTTCAACCCGTTTCGGTTTTATTGAGGTCTTTAGATAAAACAGACCATTATTTTTTATTAGTGTTTTAATGCTATCTAATCTTTTTTTCAATTTATCGGAAGTTTTGGTTTCTTAGGGGTGAAAAATTTTTCAATCCCGACCATCCATTAAAAGTTTGGTTTGGTCAATAAATTGGTTTGATCTCGTCGGAGTCTTCTTCAAGCGGAAGTGGTTAAATAGTAGGATATACGAAGGGCTAGTGCGTCTGCCTATGTTGGATGTTTCATCTGTTTGCTTGCCAGTTGTCAAAAATTTTTGCTCGGGTGTCAGTCCAGTTTTGATTTCTGTTTTTTTTGGGGGGGGGGGAGATCCCCTGACATTTTTCGGATCTTTTCCGTTTGTGCCCACCCCAGCTTCCAGTTTAGTGGGTGCATGTTATTTGCATCCTACAGACGCACGTGCCATATTTTTACATAATGATTTACTTTGTAATGGCACTTTGTGTAACCAGGGGGGGGGGGTGTTCATAACGTACAGTTGGGGGGGGGGGGGCACAAACGGAAGAGATCCCATTTTTCATTGGCTATTATTAAGTATATTTATCAAGGTTACGGCGCGTGCAAATACATAACTTATGGAAAAATGGGGCAGTTGGGTTTTGGTAAATGTTTGGTATTTCACAAAACCCCACTAAAAGAGGGTGATTGAATTGTATATGGATTATGGCATAACGCTTGTATCATTTGCGCGTTTTTTTCACAGTAGTGTATTTATTAGGTTTTAAGGTTAATAAAGCGGGTTCCCTTTGAGTTGTTTTCACTGGAATTTATTTTTACATAAACCAAACGGTTAACTTTGCTTAAATTTGTTTGTTTGAGTTTTTGACTGCTTGTTTCAATAGCTTTTTGAAAAACTGTTAACTTTTGCCTGCTGTTGATTTTTTAATTGCGTCACATATTTTATTGCGGATTTGGTAATCAGCAAAACCCGCGTTGAAATTTAAATTCGATTGTCCATACCCCTAATTTGTGAGATGCCTGTGATAATCTTTATTTGCTCTCTTGTTCTTTATGGCCGACTGTCGTACAGAAATTCTATCTGTACTCAAATATGATTTTGCTTGGTGAAATTCAATTCTCATTTGTACTGGATATTGAGTGCGGTGCAAAATTGTGTGTAATTTTTATATTGAGTTTTCGGTAATTTGAGATAAGTTTTATGCGGTATTCTTTCCGTGATTACAAGCGTCAGTTAAGACTTAGTGATTTGCTTAGCGAGAGTTTAGAATTTGAATGTAGTTTTAAACTGATTTTTTGAGCTGATTTGCTGATTTGCTGATTTGCTGAGTTAGTAAGAAAGAGAACCAACTGAACATTGTATTAAATTGATGAAGAATGAAATTTGAAATGAAGGCAGAAAATGATCATCAATTTGATCAAACTCTAAAGTTATGAACAAAGAACAAAGTTGAGAAACTGCGGCAAAAAATAGGAAATTGGCGGTGTGTACAGACTTTGATTCATATCAAAAAACTTGGAAAAGCCAAACAATCAATAATGATCTTCAAAACAATGTTTAAAATTATGATTAAGTTTATAGGCAGCAAATTGAACTAGATTAAGATCGAGATGAACTTTAATAAATAGCGCCACAAAATGAAAACATGAACGTATCACATTTCACCCTAGGCAAAATAAACAGAGATATAGTTTGTTCATAGCGCGGCGCGGCGCAGCGCAGTCGCAGCGCGCGGCACTCATTTCAGTGGATAGGGGAAGCAAAACTCAAATCATCCGTAATTCTGCTTCTTTTTATATTCCTGCTGCCATCTTTCTTTCTTCTGGCGTCTTGAGCGTGCTTATCGACACCCTGAATGTTTTATCGAAGCTTTTGGCCTTGGGTCTACATACTCGTTACGATTTTTTGCCGTTAGGCGTTTGCCCCAAATTTGACTAAGATCGAGTTACGAAAAGTAACTCAAAGGTTTCTTTGTTATTATCGAGGTGTTACTATCTGTTTTGATCACTGATGAGGAGCTAAGATATTGCACCACCCATCCAGACTCTTTTTTGATCTTCTCTTTTTGAGGAACTTCTTTGCGAGTTTCAGTGATAGCGAAGCCTCAGTCCGGTATACAGGTAGTCCGATCTCTGGATGTTTTAGGACTCGTGAATCTTGTGCCGAGTCAGTATAACCCTTTTTTACGGGATCTTGATCGAGGCTGTTGCGTCACTGCTCTAATTCTATTTGGCTTTGGTTTCCATCCTCCCAGCGGTCATCAAGGTTGAGTTCGTCCGATCAAAAAGTTTCTAGATCTAAATTATTTATTTAAAATTGGTTCAAATGTTAGAGTAATTGGGATTGTTCCTACAATTATTTTGCTAGCAGGAGTATTAGCTTTGCGTCCAAATTGAGTTTCTCATGATGAAATATTGATTGTCTGTCGATGATATATACGTAGTTGGTATATTATCGAAATTATTGAAGCCTTCAAGTTAAACTGATTTTGCGCCGCGATTTTCATACCTACTAACAGGCTTAATTATTTGAAGTAGCTTCCTTACTCAGCCAATTGCTCTGTGATCGGGATTTGGAGCCCAAATGGGCGTTTTATTTTTTTGATTACAAATTGACTGATTTTTTTTTTACCGATTTGACACTTAGCTTGATCTTGTCTTAATGAAAGTTTTGAACAACGCTCTACACATGCAACTGAGTATACTTCTTGGTCCTTCTCGTTGAAAATAGGACCGCCAAAATATTTGTGAATTTTTACATTAGGACTTTGAATAACACTTATGATGCCCATTTGCTAGAAGGAAACATTTGACATCAAACTTTTACCAATTTTTACAATGAGTTGCAATTTGCAATTTTTGAGATCAAATCTGTATGCATATATGGCCACCATGTGTGGATAGCCGTGTCGGTCATGCTCCAAATCCTGGATGAGTTGCATGTACAACTTCTACGTAGGCATCTTTTATTGCGTCGGATGTTGCCATCTTGTCGTCTACACAGACACTGCCGTTCTTCACTTAAACAACTTTCCAGTGAATGTGGATATAGGGCAAGATTTGTCGACATCTGCCCTCATGATCTTTGTTACTGCAGTCGCGGATATTCTTCCATATGACATTTCTCAAATAAAACTGGCCATCAGGGTACGAGAAAAAAATCTTAGAGGGTGCGAAATTGAAAAACACTCTAGAGATCTACTGTGTACGTCGATGTGGTCCTTACGCTTGCTGTTTTGGTACCAGGTGTTGAGGGTGATGTAGCTGTTTTTGGGGCGTTGGAAGCTGCAGCCTTGTCAGCAAATCTTACATTTAATGGTGTTGCTAGGTGAATATTATGATGAGTTTCTTTGTCTGAACTTGACATCATGAGAACTGATTGAAATGTTTTAGCAATCTTTGAAAGTTAGAGGAAGATGAAGGACTCTGAGTTAGAGAGCGATACAAACCAAAATGGACCTTTGGAATGTTGTATTGTTGGGGATTGTAGAACTACATCGATTGGAAATTATTTCGCTAATTAGGTTTTCATTATTGCTGTTTTCGGAATATTCGTGTTTTCGCGCCGCAAATTCACTACGTATTTTGTTGCTGGTATTCAAACTATTTTCGCTCGTTTTAATTGCCTCTTTCTGCGCCGCAAAATTTGCTAATTTTGGGTTTATAAAAGAAAGTGTTTTGCATTAGGTTTGATTTCGTCAAATTTAGCAACAAAGAATTGCTTATCATAAGTTGATATTTCGGCGGCTTCTTGTCGCTGATCGCGCGAAACGTAATCAACCAAGCCCAATTTCGAGCCAGATATGTAATCAGTATTGAAACTGAAAGGAAGTAGTCTGTCAACCATCTTGTGAGATGACTAATATATGATTTGATCTGTTTTCAGGCATAATAGAAAGTAAATTCGATGGTCAGTTATAATATTAAAAGATTTACCATAAAGGTACTATTTAAAGTGTTCAATTGTCCAAACTACGCCTAAGAGCTCAAGTTAGTTAACAATATGTCTTTCTTCTTTTGTGTTGAGGAAAAAATCAAATGTGACAATTTGCCAGATATCAAGGGTACGTTCTCTAAAGCGTAGCCAAAAATTTTCTTTGAGGCGTCACAATTTATACTTACGGATTTGGGTTAAAGTATTGATTTTCTGTAGATTCAGCTATTTTGCTTCAATTTGAATTGAAATTTTTAAAAATATTTGTTGGTCCAGCTAAGTTTTGTGCTTTTTTATTTAGGGTCTTAAGGGGTGGCTAAATTGTGACAAATTTTTACCAAGATGATGAACAGAACCCATAAATGATCGTACTTTTTTTAAAATTTGTTGGTGAGTTTAGTTAATGAATTGCAGCTTTTTTCTTTGCTAAGGGTGGTATTCCTAATTGGGTGATTCGATGGCCGAGCTATTCATTTTGTGTTTTTTATGAAATTACAATTTGGTTAATTGTTTTTACAAGGTGTAAGTGATCTTCGATTTTTACTCTGCTTGCGAGTAAGTTATTGTTTAGAAAATAAAATTATTATTGAATCCTGTTAATTTGCAGTCAGTAGCTTTTGGAAATTCCTCTGGCATTTCTACAAAGCCATATAATCCAGTTTTGAAACGATATGTGTCAGTAATATTACCAATTATTAAAATAAAATTACAATGGCGGGCCGCATCAGCGTGTTATTGTACTTGGCTCTGAGCGTATTTTAAATAAAGCGCAGTAAAATACACTGTCTCTTGCGGTGCGTTTGCTAGTGTTTGTGAAATTGTTTGAATTAAAGTGTCAATGTTCGGCATTTGGTTTTTTGTTGTAGACGATTTGGTACTTTTCGTCCGTTAAAGTGTTTGAATTCGTAGTTTTTGCGGAGTTTTGAATTAACTGCATGATGTATTGATTTGCCAATTCCAGTTTTTAGTTCTGGAACTTATTTTGCTTTTGACTTTAATGGTACATGGGGGTCAATCTTATTTATCTCCACTGTTGGGAGAGGTTTTTGCACGATTGTTATGCCAAACTGATCGAATAAATCGCGTCCCAGAATAGATCCAAATTCATCTGCTGCTACGGTAAATTTTGCGCTTGGAATTTGGCAATTGTTAGTTTAATTGGTGTTTTCATTGTTCCTAGGGTTCTCACTGTGTCATTCGAAAAAAACTTTAGTTCTAACGCTTGTTTCTCCTTATATTTTGCTTGTATACAATTATACATGATGCGTATCGCAAGGGACAATTTAATTATAGTACATCCGCTCCAAGAATTGGGAAGAAAATTACATTCTGTGTTGCGAATTGTAAAGTTCATGTTCTGCGGTGCGACTTCTGAGCTATTTTTTTTCTAGCATTGAGAAATAATTGTCAACAGAAAAATCAAATTGGGAATCGTATTTTTTAATGTAATTAATGAAAATTACGTTTTGATTTTCCGAGTTATCTATGTTTTCCTGATTTTCCATTTTTTTCACTCGATTACATTGTTTTGAGTTTATAATTGTGTTTTGGTCGACAATTCTTAGCGAAAAGATTGAGGAGACCACAGTGATTAAACGTTTTACCCATTGCGATGCAGACCCGACGGTGGTTGACTATCCAATTCTGTCTTCAATTTATGCAGAAGTCATTGTTTTCGCGATTGAAAATATTTCTGCATTTTTGGAGGGTACTTGCATTCGCGCCGCAAAATTGATTAAATGGTTGAACTACATTTACGCTGCTTGTATTCTTAGAGCAAATTTAGTGTTGGTTTTGATGTCCCATTTCCATTTTGAACGCAAGGCTGAGAGTTCATTCTCTGACTCGAGTGTATCACGTAATAGTTCTCGTTTTAAATTTTAAATTACCGTCTAACATGATTGTTATGAAGATGTCTCGTATTATATCCTCCTCACGGTTTTGAAAATTGCAATTTTTGTTAAGTTCTCTCAGTGTGTTATAGAACTGTTCAATTGTCTCACCTTTTTTATGTTTTCTAGAAAAAACATAAGATCAAATGTTTTGTTGCGGGGTCGGATTAAAGCTATTTCTAGCATTTAACAAAACATGAGCGTTGTTAGATCATAGATATTGTCGCGGAGAAATTTTAAGTTAGAAGTCTTTGTCATTCTGGGCCTATATTGAGGTAGCGAAGAGTTACACGTTTTTGATCAAAGATCGTCGATGGATGTTCCCCGCAAAAAATTCGTGCTTGCTTATATTTTTGACATTTTACATCCCACTGTAGGTTGAGTTGACTATTCCTTTTTTTTGCTTTCTCTTTCCACTTCTTCGATGAGTGCCTAGTATTTGGGTTGAGGAAGAAGTTTAGCCCAGGTAGGTGTTGGCTCAACAAGTGTGTCCAAAGTGATCTTTTCGCTTGCTAATATTGCAAGTTGATTTTGTATTCGCCATTTCTCCAATCTGATGAAGGATCTGTAGTTGCTCTTTACCGAAATGTCTCAATGGACAAGAGAGTTTTTTTACAATTCTTGAGTTGCTGGCTAGGCCATGTCGTACAGAATTTCTATTTGCGTGAAATTGCTTAGCTACATTCAATCCTGTTATGTACTGGAAGTTGAGTGATTTTGCGTCGCGAAATCGCGTGAGTTTTTGCGTATTGAATTTTCGTTATTTTGAGAAAAAAAATTATGCAGTATTTTCTCCGCGATTACAAGCGTCAGCTTAGATCTAGCGATTTGCTTAGCGAAAGATTAAAAACGGAAGTAGTTAGTTAAAAGCTGGTTTGCTGAGCGAAAGTTAGTTAGAACAAATTGAACAAATTGAACTAAAGTAATATTGAGATGAAAATTAATAAATAGCGCCCCAAAATGAAAACACGAAACGCACAGTGTGTCACAGCCACATAGAAACTTGATGATTCCTTCGCAGAAAAAACAATTGAGCCATTTCGGTAAAATTGAATGTGTTCTGTAGACTACACGATTTTGAATAGCTCTTTTTTTTTATCTTCTGTTATACCAAAAAGCAAGTTCTTTATTAAAATAAAGCTGCTGCGTTTTTATACTTTAGAAAAACTGATCGCTCCTGCTTCCTTTCCTTATGTCCGAATCTTGTTGAAAGTAATTGTCTCTATGCGAACTATATCACTGAATGATTTGATATATCTCGAATGAAAAAACCTATGCTCCACATGATTGGTTTCAGTTCATAGAATGATTTTGATTGGCAGATACGAGGTATTGAATGTGTTTTGTTTCTGTTGGCGTTTCTTCGTTGGATGGAATTCACTTTGCAGCCAGACTAAATGTTTTGCTCATTTGAATTTTTGCTCGACTTTCTTCGTCGGGTTGCTTGAAGGTCGAGCTTCCAAGCAAGGTCGAGCTTTCAAAGAGCTTTCAAGGACAAACCAGCTAGACCAAATGTTTTGCTCATTTGAATTGTGGTATATTCTTTGCTTGATTTTCTTCTTCGGGTTGTTTGAAGGTCGAGCTTCCCAAATACGGAAAATGGCTCAAGGATAAACCAAGAAGTGAGGTTAGTTTAGCGTGATTAACGAAATTTAATTTTACTTTTTATCGAAGCCAAAGCGATTTGTTCTTTTCGTCCTGAACTTATGTTCATCAGTTAATCAGAGTACGTGATTATCATATTTGAAGTGAACTACTGAAAGTTGAATTAATTTCACCATCAAGCAAATTGAACGGCTTAAACAATTTGTTACAAAATTGCATCAGGTTGTCTACGATTATTTTGCGAATGAACTCGTTGTTGATACAGAATATCCAACAAAAATTCTATACCCATGAAAAAAAATACCCAAAAAAATGAGACGTTATTGAAAACTCTTCACATCCTTTTAATAAAATATTTATATAGAAATCTCTCCGCGATTACAAGCGTCAGATTAGACCTAACAATTCACTTAGCGAATTAGAAAACGAAATTTGTATGTGAAAAGCTGGTTTGCGGAGCGAAAGTTAGTCGGAAAAAGGAATGAAAGTTGAAATAAAAGCAAAACTTGACAATCAGTTTGATCAAACTCTAAAGTTATGAAAAAAGAACAAAAATTGAAACTTGCAGCAAAAAACAAGAATTTGTCTGCCTGTACAGACTATGAACAATTAATAATTATATTCAAAACATCAACTCAAATTTTGATTAAATTTATAATGAGCAAATACAACTAAAATAAGATTGGGATGAAATTTAGTAAATAGCGCCGCAAAGCAAAAACATGAAACACACAGTGCATCACACCCACATAGAAACTTGATGATTCCTTCGCAGATAAAACAGTTGACCCATTTCGGTAAAATTGAATGTGTTCTTTAGACTACACGATTTTGAATAGTTCTTTATTTTTTATCTTCTATAATACCAAAAAGCAAGTTCTTTATTAAAATAAAGCTGCTGCGTTTTTATACTTTAGAAAAATTGATCGCTCCTGCTTCCTTTTCTTTATGTCCGAATCTTGTTGAAAGTAGTTGTCTCTATGCGAACTATATCACTGAATGATTTGATATTTTTCGAATGAAAAAATTCATCTTACACATGATTGGTTTCAGTTCATTGATTGATTTTGATTGGCAGATATGAGGTAATGAATGTGTTTTGTTTCTGTTGGCGTTTCTTCGTTGGATGGAATTCACTTTGCAGCCAGACCAAATGTTTTGCTCATTTGAATTCTTTGCTCGATTTTCTTCGTCGGGTTGTTTGAAGGTCGAGCTTCCAAGCAAGGTCGAGCTTCCAAAGAGCTTCCAAGGACAAACAAAGAAGTGAGGTTAGTTTAGCGTGATTAACGCAATTTAATTTTACTTTTTATTGAAAACAAAACGATTTGATCTTTTCGTCCTAAACTTATGTTCATCAGGTAATCAGAGTACGTGATTATCATATATGAAGTGAACTACTGAAAGTGGAGCTAATTTCACCATCAAGCAAATTGAACGGCTTAAACAATTTGTTACAAAATTGCATTAAGTTCTCTACGATTATTTTGCGAATGAACTCGTTGTTGATACAGAATATTCAACAAAACTTCTATACCCATGAAAAAAATACCCTAAAAAATGAGACGTTATAGAAAACTCTTCACATTCTTTTGATAAAAGATTTATATAGAAATCTCTCCACGATTACAAGTGTCAGATTAGACCTAACAATTCGCTTAGCGAATTAGAAAACGGAATTTGTACGAGAAAAGCTGGTTTGCTGAGCGAAAGTTAGTTGGAAACTGATTCAACTGAACAATAAAACAAATGACGAAGAATGAAAGTCGAAATAAAAGCAAAACTTGATAATCAGTTTGATCAAACTCTAAAGTTATGAAAAAAGAACAAACATTGAAACTTGCGGCAAAAAACAAGAATTTGTCTGCCTGTACAGACTATGAACAATTAATAATGATATTCAAAATATCAACTCAAATTTTGATTAAACTTATAAGGAGCAAATACAATTAAAATAAGATTGGGATGAAATTTAGTAAATAGCGCCGCAAAATGAAAACATGAAACACACAGTGCATCACACCCACATAGAAACTTGATGATTCCTTCGCAGAAAAAACAATTGAGCCATTTCGGTAAAATTGAATGTGTTCTGTAGACTACACGATTTTGAATAGCTCTTTTTTTTATCTTCTGTTATACCAAAAAACAAGTTCTTTATTAAAATAAAGCTGCTGCGTTTTTATACTTTAGAAAAACTGATCGCTCCTGCTTCCTTTATTTATGTCCAAATCTTGTTGAAAGTAGTTGTCTCTATGCGAACTATATCACTGAATGATTTGATATATCTCGAATGAAAAAACTTATGCTCCACATGATTGGTTTCAGTTCATAGATTGATTTTGATTGGCAGATACGAGGTATTGAATGTGTTTTGTTTCTGTTGGCGTTTCTTCTTTGGATGGAATTCACTTTGCAGCCAGACTAAATGTTTTGCTCATTTGAATTTTTTGCTCAATTTTCTTCGTCGGGTTGTTTGAAGGTCGAGCTTCCAAGCAAGGTCGAGCTTCCAAAAGAGCTTTCAAGGACAAACCAAGCAGTGAGGTTAGTTAAGCATGATTAACGAAATTTAATTTTACTTTTTATCGAAGCCAAGACGATTTGTTCTTTTCGTCCTAAACTTGTATTCATAAGGTAATCTGAGTACGTTATTATCATATATGAAGTGAACCATCCAGCAATTTGAACGGCTTAAACAATTTGTTACAAAATTGCATCCGATCCTCTACGATTATTTTGCGAAGAAACCCGTTGTTGATACAGAATATCGAACAAAACTTCAATACCCATGAAGAAGATACTCAAAAATAATGATGTTATAGATAACTCTTCACATTCTTTCGTCATCCTTATCTACTACTATTCGGAAACGCAATGTTGATATGTCAAACGACGTTAATAGCAATCTAAAGGAAGCTTGAAAAACTTCCAAAACCGTTTGAAATTTGCAAATTTGGTCAAATAAATTTGACCTTAAGTGCTTCTTGAAGAATAACTCCTGAAATTAAAAGCACAAATAATTGATTTTGTTTTTTGTTTCTGTAAATCAGCTAAGTGATTTTACAAAACCGTTAATTTTGGAAATTGGAGAAAAAAATCGCCATTGAAATCCTCGAAGTTTTCTCCCGTAGGAATAAACGTTCCAATCAGATGAAAGTTTGTTCCAAGCAAAAAAACAGCTGCTCTTACTGGGTTTCCCAAAACCTAGCATATATTCACTTATTGCGCTATTGAGAAATTGAGTGCACAAATGAAAAAAAAATAATGTGCGATTAGAGAAAACAATTTATGGTTTATTCCAATTTGTTTCCGAAATTATTATTGAACAGGAAATAAAACTATCTAACCTATCCTGTGATTACGACAATTATCTAGAGCTGGAAAGAAGGGGCTCAGCATTTTTGGGTTATAACATGAGTCAATAAAAACCTAAGCAAAAATTGATTGTTTCAAAATGTTTGATATTGCTAATCTAAGCAAAACAAACTGCTGAAGATGGTATCGAGTAATGCAACAATAATCTAACCTATAGCGGATAAAACAATCCACAAGTGTTATCTGTAAAAACGTAATATCTGGAGAGGTTTGAAACCCCTGAGTTGTACACCGGTGTGCAGTTTTTCGTTCTTTTTATAGAGACCTGTACTTACATTTTGTCCGCCGACGGAGGCAGTGGAAAGAGAACTGTTGTTCAATCTGATGAAAAGACTGACAAAGTCTCAAACTATCGAAAATTGCAATTTATTAGGGAAACTGAAACGCAAACCCAACTCAAAGGAAATTTTAGGCTCTGCCAGTACAAGAGTACATAACCAGTACAATATCACCCACCACAAATCTCACTCGAAAAGTTTCAAGCTTTAGTGGTTGGAGTTAATACTATATTAAAATTTGGCTACAGAACAAAACCGATTGTTAGCCTTCTAGAGTAGGGAAACCTTAAGAAATTGCAGTTTAGAAGCAACAAGATTGTACTCTAGTCAGCCAGCTTTATAGATGGCCAATTAAACTACGCAAGAGAGTGCAAGGCTAGTTTGGAAGTTCATTGCCTCGTATATATGAGCAAATTTGTGCAACAGAAAACAAATGCACAGGGATTCAAGCAAAAATGACGCGACTCAGCAGCAAAGGATATCAAGAGTAACAGCAACTAACTAACTGACAGCGCATTTTCTCAAATGAAACAAAAAGGAGCAAGAGCAGGTGGTCAGGATACGGAAAATGTTTTGGATAAATCTCCAGTGAAGAAAAGAGTGGTCAGTGGTCAGTGGACGAAAAACTTCGATATAGAATTCGAAACACAGTTGCAACAAGCAGAACTAGGTTTGAACGAAAAAAAAACTAGAATTCAAAACGACATTGGATTAATTCGAAACGAAACACCAACTACTGGAAGAAAAAGGTTAGTTTCAGCGCAAATCGAAGAAAATAGTTTTCGAGAATAATGATTGTTAATCCGAGTCAGGCACTTTTTGGGAAAAACCACCTTACAGCTAGACCGCAAAACAGATGTCGCGGATTGGGCCAATAGTATCAACAACCTTCTAAAACCAGATCGCCAACAGCCTGACTCAAAAGGACACCTGGGCTGCATAGGCATAGTCACTTCTTACGATATCCAAGTTCACCCGACCGTTTATCATGCATTGAATAACTGGACTCTTCTCCCAGAGCTAGTTAAAAAAATAACAATTGTTATTCAGGTAGCAGTGTTTTACCAATGCTGAAATAGAACAACTTGGGTAGAAGTCTTCTCGAATGTCGGGAGTGGTCAAATATGTCCATTGGTGCAGTGGATCAATGATCAACACCAGAGTCAGAAAAAAGGGAACCATCTGAAGACTCTACTGACAAGAAAAACATGAATAGCAATCACCGGAATGAGTTGATCGGGACAATTTTCTGGTGCTGCTCAGAGCTCTTAGTAAAAAAAAAATACGCAATTTCTCATGTGATCATAGTTGCACAACTAGAGATACTTTGCAAGGCAAGTCAAATTAAAGCTAATGACTGATCAAGTCTGTTCAATTTCTCATTTATTGTTTGTGATCGATCTAAAAAAAGTACAAGAAATTGTTGATCTGAAATTTTGAGCTTCAGACTGTGTTTTTCATTAGTTGAATTATCTCAAGTTCTCAAAAATAAATTGTGGTTCTATATTGATGATGGAGATGAATAGTGGTTTCATTTGAATATGTTCAAATATAGCTATCTAGAGGCATTCGTGCTTGAAGAGTTTTTAATTTTCAATGAAGAGCGAAAACATGAGGATCGAAATAGCACGAATAGAGACGAACGGTTCGCGAAGACATCGAATTTCAGTACGAGTTTGAATGTGAAAGAAATAAAACAAACAAAAACCAATCATTACATACTAGCTGATGGCGCTCCCAAAATTTTAATTGGTCTATTATTCAAAAACATAATTGTGAATGATCGATATTAAGCAGTGACGAAGCAACGCTTAAATTACGGATGTCTGGGCAAAAGAGAAACAGTTAAATTTTTAAAATCAACCAGTGCGATTTAAATGGTTGCACTAAGAGTCACCATGAAATGCTACATGCAGAAAGCCAAATGGATCAAGGCAATCACTCCGTCAACTTACGCGCAGCAACAATCAATTAAAGTAGCGAAATTACAAGTTTGCTGCTGATAGTTCCTCTCCCAATAGAGAGTCGTCGGAAAAAGAAAAAGGTGAACAGACATGCATTCCTCGATAGTGGATCAGCGGTTTTATTCATCAATAAATGTATGAAAGAGAAGTTACGAAACCAAGAAACCGGTTTTACACTCCGCATACTTGACATACACGGATCAAAGGATCTGAAGACAGAAGAAAATAAAGGGACTATATTTAAAGATGCTTTCCATCGTGGCTTTTGAAAATTCTTAAATCTCATCGGGGAGATTCAAACTACGAATAGAACATCAATCAAAGCTTCAGTTACTTGAGTGTCCTAAACAAGAAAGCTTCAACTTGATGGAATTTTGCATCTTTGTTCAAAATTTTTATGAGTTATAAAAATTTAGGTACACGAAAACAACAATTCTCCGCTCTAACTGAATTAAAATAGGAAATTATTTGACGCCTGACTAGCATAAGAATACGAAGATTTCTTGATTTTTTGTTTCACAGAAGATGAAAAGATTTCTGAGAAATTCCAAACCTGGATCGACATAGAAATTTGTGCTTCCAAAATCAACGTTTTCAGTAAGTTAAAGAAGGAACTGCTGACACAAAAGTACAACCAAGTTTACAGGTAAGCGGTACGAAACGTAAATGCTGTGGCAAAAACCAGAGCCGCACTTTTCGATAAACTACGGCTCCGATTTTCGTCGGTTTTATCCACTGTAGCGAATATTGCAAAAGAATGCAAACCAAGAAAAATTGGTATCAACAATCAATAGATACAGATGTAGAAAAGGGAAAGACGTCCCATTCCGATAGGAAAAGTTTGATCGGCAAAGACTGGTTTTTGCCACATCATCCAGTGCTAAACCAGAACAAGCCTGCCAAAATGAGACGTGTTTGCAATGCTGCATAGAAGTACAAATAAATATGACTCAACAAGTTACCAGCCGGAACTGATCTACTGCGTCATTTGATTCGAACGATGTTCAGGTTTTGTTAAGGACCAAAAACACAAAAACAATCAAGGTGTATCTAAGTGCAAGTTCCCGCGCCGACAGAAGTTGCTTGTGATTTTTAATGTGTCCAAGAACTAACGAGCCTTTTTAAAAATTCAAACCTCACTGTTAAGTATATGTATTGAAAAGCACTTCAACTTAAGCAAATTATGATTTCACTTGATACTGACCTGATAACAAACAAGTATCCTACCGTTGCAAAGGCAAAACAAATTTACACTTGGACGATTTCATCAAATTGGCTGCAACTCCAGAAGAAGCAATTGAAAATTTCAATCAATTAAAACTTTTCTCTCAAAAATGTGATTTGAATGGAATAAGTGAACAAGCAACAACCATGAAACTTTTTGAGAAATCCTAGAGGACTTAAATTCAGTAAGTAACACAAAGAATATGGAGGTCAAATCCAATACGGAGGGATTTTCGGTGCTGGGATTACAATTGATCTTCACTGATTATACTCTTTAAGTGTACTGCGGTACCAACAAAGGAGGTGCAACTCCAATATCTCAGAGGAGGACTCTGTCACTAGTATCTTCAGTATTCGACCCGATCAATTTTTTTGCCTGGTTCAGTATTCATATGAGACGACTTATAAGAAACATTTGGACTAAGAATGGAGTACTTTGGGAGCCTGGTGAAGCAGCAAAACACGTGAGTTGGAAATAACAGCTTCCAATTATAGCTGAAAGAAATAGCATTGATAGAATTTAATTCAATACATTGAGGGACAACTGAATTTCATGTGTTTGCCGACACATCTGAAAGAAGGACACGTGCAGTGGCCTATCTACGTTCAAACCCAGTCGAATTATCATCTGACTGAGCATTTATCAATGTCAAACGCTTGCTTGCTCCCATCAGACATCTTTCAATAGGTCGATTCTGATTTCAAGCTGCATTCCTTGCTATATGGATGAAAGAAAAAAACATCAAAGAACACGAATTGAAAAAGAATTTTTGCAGTTTTTTCAGATTCCACTATGCTTTTGCTAAGAATACACAGTTCCCATCCTAAACAACAAGGGTAGTGGCAAATTGATTGAATGAGATACTGGATATAACCGTTGTTTCAGAGTGAAAACATGGGTGTACAGGGTGAAGAAATTAGAGCTGTTTTTTAAGTGTGAAACATTGAGTAATTTTAGCGGGCTTGTAATTAGAGTGGTTTTTTACAATGAGAACTGAGCTGGCTCAAACCGACACAAATTGTAGTCATCAACGGAGAACGAGAAAAAGGAATGGCGATCCTCATCAAACTGATACAGCCGGAACAGTTTGCTGGAGAGAGATGAAGTCTCTCCAAGCCGAAAAGGAAATTCCAAAAAGCAGCAAGATCCGACAATTCTCACCTCTCCTAAATGAAAGAATTTTTCCGCTAAAACAGAATAGACTAAAATTAATTGGAATTCAATGCAAGAGTGCAATATGGCGGCATCGGAAACATCATGATGTTGAGCTATTGTTGTAAAACGAACGCCAAAACAATCAGTATGAGGGCACTGAGCACGTAAGGAAAATTTTTCAGCAGCGGATGTCTACTCTGGGCATACTAAAAGACTTACGGTCAATCAAGAATATTTGTGTTACCCACAGAAAACGCAGATAACAAAAAATAACACCAGTAATGGCAAATTTATCCGAAGATTGGTAAGATGCTTCAACAGTTTATACTAATATACAAGCGGACAAATTTATCCCTTTTGCTGCGACGATTGCCCGAAGAGACGAAAGTTGATGACCTGGTCCAACTCCTAGAACGGCTCATCGAAAAGTGGTATATAAGTTGACCACAGATTGTTGTGTCAACAAAATTAAAGGATTTGCTGCATAAAGAGGTAAACCAAGTATAATAATTGGCTAAAACAGGACAAAATTTGCTTGATCTCGGCAAGAAATTGCAGAGCACGTTTTGGGATGGAACTAGAAAAGGATTGTAAAACATCTGAGTCAAAAGAAATTTAAAAAAATTTAAACCAGCCCACAGCATGTCCTTTTGGAGAAGTATGTGAACGGTTAGTCGAAAGTTGCAAGAGTCGTAAATTTGAGTGTTGTGGAACAGATCAGAGCAGAGAACGATTTTCGAAATGCGATATTTATTGTTGAGCAGATTCTGAACTCAAGACTATTGACTTCAGTCAATTAAATTGTTAATGACTGAAAAACGTTGACTTCCAATCATTTGTATCTCCCAATTCACATACATCAGTTTGCTGACCCTATCTACCATGCTCCGTAATTTTTTCACTTGTCAAAAGTTCTTTCAACAAACTTAAAATTATGTAAATCGCATATCAGACAGATATTGTAAGGAGTGTTTGCCAACTTTGAAAAAATAGCAATCTACGGCAAATCAAAACCCTAAAAAGGCTGAGTTGATTGAGCATAGCACCAAACGAGAACATCATAATCTGGGTCAAGTTACGGTGACAGCCGATGGGTCTGATGGTGTGAATCGATGAGCGCTAGTCCGAACAGATGACTTATTCTTTAAAACACCAGTGCTGCTTTTTTTCCAACGTTTGTTTTTTGTTGGAGGTAGTGGTATTAATAAGGGCTCTGTCAATTAGTTTTTTGGTCTAAAATCAAAGAGAATTTATGATGCTCCCAATTGTTTTCAAGCCTTCGATTGTTTTTGATTGGCAGATATGATGTATTGAACGTGTTTTTGTTTCTGTTGGCTAAATTCCGTTTTAGTTCACTCTGAATCCAAGCAAAACGTTTCACTGACGCTAGATTTTGGTAATTTAATTGAACGTTTTCTTTGTCAGGTTGCATAAAGGCTGAGATACAAAAAAAATCAAATAATCTCAAGGGTAAATCCAGCAGTGAAGTTAGATTAGCATGACAAACGAAATCCACTGCTGTTTTTTGTCAAAAGCAAAAGGATTTGTTCACTTTTTGCGATCATTATATTCATTAGGTAACTTTGTACGTGATTATCGTTCTTGAAGTGAAACTGAAGCTCAAACTCGAACTACTTTCACCACCAAGCAACATAAACGGCTTAAAATTTTTTTTTCAAAATTGCATCAGATTCTTTATGATTGGTTTTTGAATGAACCTGTTGTTGATCCGAAATTTTGACAAAACCTCCATATGATTTAGAATGAACCCATGAAATAAACTTGTCACTGAAATAATGACGTTACGTAAAGTTGTTCAGATTTCTTTTGACATCCTTGTCTACTAATAATCGGAGACGCAAGTTTCACATGTCAAACAACGTAAATAGTAGTATGACTCGCTGAAATTCAAACACAAACGCAGAGAGAAACAAGGTAGTTTATATAAATCTCTTACTGATCACTTGGTGAATAAACTTTTGAGAATCAGAAACAATCAAGCTTCTACTATTTCATAAGAACATTGTTCGGAAGCTGCATTAGGTAAAGCTGCTCGAAAAAGAACTCCCCAGTTGACTTCAGCATTACTAGCAGGTTAGGGTGCTGAAATTAAAAAGATCAGAATCAGTTTTCCTGAGCTCCAATGTAAATGGAGGGGACCTAATCAATAGAAAGAATGGACAGAACTCAGAAAGAAGGTGAAAACATTGATAGATGAAGTCGTTTTCGATCTTATAGAGGGAAATGTTTTGTCATTTTTGCAATAAATTTATAGTTGTATATCCAGTTCATCTTTGATTCACTTTTTAAACTCTATTCGTTTCTTCTGAGATTGATTATGGTCAAGGAAATCTCAGCTTACCTAGGTGTGTTATAATGCAAATGATTTTTATAAGAAAGAGATGATGCTTTTGTAGATCTAAGATCTTGCAGATTTTTTTAAGGCTTCTATGCAACATATAAGCTGTTTATAGAGATAATAAGCATCTTTTTTGTCCTCAAAACTTGAACGATTCAAGTTTTTATTAGCTCATAGGAGGATTGTTTAAAAGATGGAGTGGGTAATGCTGCTCAAAAAGTACCCCCTGGTTGATTTCAGCATTACTAGTAGGTAAAGGTGCTGAAATTAAAAAGTTCCGACTGAATTTTTCTGAGTTGTGATGGAAATGGACGGGACAGAGTAGGTTTGCGCACTGCACTTAAGAGCCTTTTACCGAAGTTTTTCTGAGATAACATTGTTCTGAGTATGAAAAAATTGAAGAAGGAAAAATTCACTCTCTTATTTGCCCAATTTTGCGCTCAAAGGTTCATTTTTAAATTTTCTAGATAAGCAAGCTTCTGATAGCTGGTATGAGCAAAAACGATGTGAGCGATGTGAAGTGAAAACATGTGAGTGGTATCAGTAAGGCACAAAAAACTGGCACCATATCAATCTACTTTGAGGAACAGGAAACAACTGAGTGGCTCAATGGATTGGCCTGGTAGATGCAACGAGAAAGGGATTGGCCGGAGCGAGTGAACCCAGTCTTTGCTACAGATGAAGGAAAAATACCCTCATCAGTCTTTATGGTAAAGGGTGAAGAAATTAGAGCTGTTTTTTAAGTGTGAAACATTCAGTATTTTTGGTGGGCTTGTAATTAGAGGGGTTTTTTACATTGAGAATTGAGCTGACTCAAACGTACAAAAAATGTAGTCATCAACGGAGAACGAGAAAAAGGAAAGGTGATCCTCATCAAGCTGAGACAACCGGAACAATTTGATGGAGAGAGATAAAGTCTCTCAAAGCCGAAAAATAAATTCCAAAAAGCAGCAAAATCCGACAATTTTCAGCTCTCCTAAATGAATGAATTTTTCCGTCGAAACAGAATAGGCAAAAATTAATTGGAATTCAATGCAAGAGAAAAATGCTGGGTTGATTGAGCAATTCACATCGGAAACATCAAGAAGTTGAGCTATTCTTGTAAAACGAACGCCAAAACAATCAGTACGAGGGCACTGAGCATGTAAGAAAAATTTTTCAGCAGTGGATATCTACACTGGGCGTGCTAAACGCCTTACAATCAATCAAGAATATTTGTGTTACCTATAGAAAACGCAGATACTAAAAAGTAACACCATTAATGACAGATTTACCCGAAGATTGGTAAGATGCTTCAACAGTTTATACTAATATACGAGCGGACAAATTTGACCCTTTTGCTGTGACCATTGCCCGAAGAAACGACAAATGATGACCTGCTCCAACTCTGAGAACGGCTCATAGAAAAGTGGTATATAAGTTGACCACAGATTGTTGTGTCAACAAAATTAAAAGATTTGTTGCATAAAGAGGTAAACCAAGTATAATAATTGGCTAAGACAGGAGAGGAATTGCTTGATCTGGTCCAAAATTGCAGAACACGTTGTGGCAGGTAACAAGAAAGGGATTGTAAAACATCTGAGTCAACAAAATTGAGAAGATTTTCGACGAGCCCACAGAATAAGAGAACAGAGGATGGTTTTTGAAATGCGATATTTATTGTGGAGCAGATTCTGAACTCAAGACTATTGACTTCAGTCAATTAAAGTGTTAATGACTGAAAAATGTTGACTTCCAATCATATAGGTATCTCCCAATTCACATACATCAGTTTGCTGACCCTATCTACCACGCTCCGTAATTTTTTCGTTTGTCGAAAGTTCTTTCAACAAACTTAAGATTATGTAAATCGCATATCAGACAGATATTGTAAGGAGTATGGGCCATCGTTGAAAAAATGGCAATCTACGGCAAATCAAAGCCCTAAAAAAGGCTTGGTTGATTGAGCATACCAACAAACGAGAACAACATAATCTGGGTTGAGTTCAAGAGACAACCGATGGGTCTGATGGTGCGAATCGATGAGCGCTAGTCCAAGCAAACGACTTATTCTTTAAAAAAACAATGCTGCTCCCTTTCCGAGGTTTGATTTTTGTTGAAAGTAGTGGTTTTAATAAGGACTCTGTCATTTAGTTTTTTGGTCTAAAATCAAAGAGAATTTATGATGCTCCTAATTGTTTTCAAAACTTCGATTGTTTTTGATTGGCAGATATGATGTATTGAACGTGTTTTTGTTTCTCTTGGCTAAATTCCTTTTTAGTTCACTTTGAATCCGAGCAAAACGTTTCAATCATGCTAGATTTTGGTAATTTATTTGAACGTTTTCTTTGTCAGTTGGCATAAAGGCTGAGATACAAAAAAATAATCTCAAGGTTAAATCCAGCAGTGACGTTAGATTAGCATGACAAACGAAATCTACTGCTGCTTTTTGTCAAAAGCAAAAGGATTTGTTCACTTTTTCCGATCATTATAATCATTAGGTAACTTTGTACGTGATTACCCTTCTTGAAGTGAAACTGAAGCACAAACTCGAACTACTTTCACCATCAAGCAACATACACGGCTTAAACATTTTTTTTCAAAATTGCATCAGATTCTTTACGATTGGTTTGCAAATGAACCTGTTGTTGATCGGAAAATCTGACAAAACCTCCATATAATTTAGAAAGAACCCATGAAATGAACTTGTCACTTAATTAATGACGTTATGTAAAGCTGTTCACATTCTTTCGACATCCTTGTCTACTAATAATTGGAGACGCAATTTTGACATGTCAAACAACGTAAATAGTAGTATGAATCGCTGAAATTCCAACACAAACGCAGAGAAAAACAAGATAGTTTTTATAAAACTACTAATGATCACATCGTGAATCAACTTTTGAGAATCAGAAACAATCAAGCTTCTGTTAAGTCATAAGAACATATTTCGGAAGCTGCAGTAGGTAAAACTGCTTGAAAAAAAACTCCCTAATTGGTTTCAGCATTACTAGTAGGTTAGGGTGCTGAAATTTAAAAGATCAGAATCAGTTTTTTCTGAGTCCGATGTGAATGGACGTGACATGATCAATATAAAGAATGGACAGAACTCAGAAAGTAGGTGAAAACATTGATAGATGAAGTCGTTTTCGATCTTATAGAGGGAAAAGTTTTGTCATTTTTGCGATAAATTTATAGTTATATCTCCAGTTCATCTTTAATTCACTTTTTAAACTCTATTCGTTTCTTCTGAGATTGATTATGGTCAAAGGAAATCTCAGCTGACCTAGGTGTGTTATAATGCAAATGATTTTTATAAGAAAGAGATGATGCTTTTGTAGATCTAAGATCTTGCAGATTATTTTAAGGCTTCTATGCAACATATAAGCTGTTTATAGAGCTAATAAGCATCTTTTTTGTCCTCAAAACTGGAAGGAATCAAGTTTTTATTAGCTCATAGGAGGATTGTTTAAAAGCTGGAGTGGGTAATGCTGCTCAAAAAGTAACCCCTGGTTGATTTCAGCATTACTAGTAGGTGAGGGTGCTGAAATTAAAAAGTTCCGACTGAATTTTTCTGAGTTGTGATGGAAATGGACGGGACCGAGTAGGTTTGCGTACTGCACTTAAGAGCCTTTTACCGAAGTTATTCTGATATAACCTTGTTCTGAGTATGAAAAAATTGAAGAAGGAAAAATGCACTTTCTTATTTGCCCAACTTTGCGCTCAAAGTATCTTTTTTATAGTTTTTAGATAAGCAAGCTTCTGATAGCTGGTATGAGCAAAAACGATTGCGCTCAAATATTCTCCTAAAAGTATCACGGTTCCACAATGGCTATATCCTAAAAATTAACGTTCAAAAATGATCTTCTCTTTATAAAATCACTGCTAAAACCGGTTATTTTCTAATAAATTTATTTGCTACAAAAGTAACGGTTGAAAACGGTTATCTACTGAAAAAACTCTTTTTTTACGTTTACAAAACAATAAAAAAATGCCATTTCCTAAATAAACAACGGTCAAAAACTGTCTTGTCCTAAATATGACGCTCAGAAACGGTGGTTTCCTACTATAAAAAACCGATCAAAAACGGTTTTCACCCTAATATACCGCCTAAAAAGGAGCAATTCCTATGTCGAAAAAACGGTCAAAACCGTTCAAGGCGAACAGAAAAACATATGGGCTTTGACCATTTTTGCCTAAAAGAGCCGATCAAAAACACTCATTTCAAGTGTTTGTTTGGGCAAAATTTCATCAGGGAAAAGAATGAGGTCAACAAAAGTTCATAAACAAATCAATGGCTAAAATTGCTGCAAGGAAACGCAAAAAAAAACAAAACTCAAATATTCAAATAAAGAAATATTGGGAGAACTGCGATATTTCAATCACAACAGCAACAAACTCACCAAAGGATCAATCCATATAGACTGAGAGCCAGGATCTGACTCAGTCAGAAACTGCAGCATCCTAATTGCTGCAAACAACGACATTAACCTGCTAGGAAGTATATTTCTCCAAAAACTCGGTTTACATGTAACATTCATGACCCGCTTTCAAAGACCTTCCTTCGCTAATGAATCCACATATATGTACGTAAAAAGGACGCTCGGAAACCACCATTGGAAAATCAAAATCCAAGCAATTATTCCAACTTCTTGTATTCACTGATATGAGAAAAAGCCTAGCAAAGCACAGACTTATCCTTAGCACAATAATATTAGCTTGGACCTCCGATTTGTAATACCACCATTCATCATTTCATCTTTAACAATCTTAGTAATCATTTTAAATGTCTTCACCCTAATCTTTTGAAAAACGATAATAATTAAATTTTTAGGGTATATGATTTTATAGCTTCAAAACTCTTAAACGTGATTGGTCAGTGTTCTGCCTATCATGGCGACTGATCGCCAACAAATTAATTTTTTCGACTTAAAATTCTCTTTCGACTTAAATTTCTTTTTTTTACATTAAGCTACCACTCTATACAAACACGCAACTCTTCTGAAAATATTGTTGCAAAGCAGAGAGCTGTTTTCAATCATACGCTTTTCCTCACTCATAATGCCACCTTAATTAGATTCGTTTTAACAGGAACGGGAAAACAGATCTTGTTTTTCCCAGGTCTCGTGAAAACAAAGTTAACAGAGTTATAAAGTTGAATAAATTCTTAAAAGTGGTCAAAATTTCCCGGAGAAAATATCCGAGAAAAAATTCAATCCTTTATGAAATCCATTGCTGTATTTTTAGAGAAAAATTCAGTTAAACCGTTTTTTTTGAAATCTTTTAACAGCTGTGTTTTTAGCTGCTAAGCGATAGGAAATGAAAAAGCTGAAACTTGGTGAAAAGATCAGTAGTTTTTTTTAGTTCTCATGGACCTTAAACATTTTATCTACTATATGACACAGTAGTTTAATTCCAACAGTATAGGCTTTTAGCAATAGCAATCTGTTGCCATGATGTTTGTTATTGTTTCCGCAAAATTAGTTATTGCATTCTTTTTTACACCCGATTTTTAAACGCTTTGCACTTTTTTAAACGTTATTTCGCTTCGTTATTAGAATTTTATTCTTCCAGTTACATAAAATGTGGCCCATTGAACCAAATTAAAATATATTTCTAGATATTCGCTGTTATCTTTCTAGTAGTTTAATTGACATAATGCGTCATAATAGGTACATATGATAACCCATTTCAGGTGAGACGGGATATAACATCGACAACCAGAATTACAAAGCTATTCAAAATAAAAACGAGGTATCTAGATGACACAGCCATAGATAGTAAACTATATCATAATCAAACATTAACAAGTAATTGGGTCATTGTGACATTTCTCAAATCTCGGTCAGCAAACATTGCCAGAATGCCAAACCAGACTTATAACCAAATAAGTTACAACTTGAAGATCGAGTTATGTCACTTTGAAGTGTAATACTTTGTTATACCGGAAAATATATCCGGTTGTAATTGCTCGTTATTTCGTCACACAATCTTTATGATCAATTTATGACCAATTTTGAGTTTGATCACGCCATATGCTCGCATGATTTGCTCGTAATTGCAAAATTGTCACAATTTCATTTCTCAATCATTCAATCTTTATAGATATTCTAATCATTCTATAGTTTTTGAGACTGCAGAAAGTAACTTCAATATATTCATAAGATCAGTTATTAATTAATTATTTTGCTGCAAAAAAGCTGAGCTTTCAAACAACCAGCACAATGAATTCTGCACAAATGGCTGCGTTTACGTTTTTGACTCTATGCTGTTTATTGTGGCCTGGAGTGCTGTTAAAATCTATTCAAATCTCTGACCAAACGAACTCGCTTGTCAAAGGCACTGCTAATGTAAAAACAGGTAAAGTGGGAGTTAGTTAGCTTTAGTATATCAACTCACATAATCAGAGGAAAAGCGATATGAACCATCACAGCAGTGCAGAGACATAATTCGGGTCTATAATTTTTTTTGGGGCTGGGGTATAGGGTTTTCCGGTGACATGGTAGTTTTTATCAATCTTTAACCGAGCAATAGGAAACTGGTTTCTCTCGAAAGTCCTCCAAATCTGAATCAAATATTTTTTACACTTTCTAAAATTTCTCATTTTTCTTTTAAAAATGCATTTCTACGCATGTAATATAAGCGATGGTTCACATTTGAAGTCCCCTGAACCAAAATATGGCGAGTAGCCTGTTTTTTTTTTCTTTAATACAGCTTTGATAGGGCACGGGTTTTTGTTTGTATTGTCTAAATTTTGCAAGGGGAGAAAGCTTCATGGTTCTGTTGAAAATTTTGAGTATTAAACTACTAATTTTGTGAAAAATTTACTTAAATTAAAGAGAAAACCTGAAAACGTCTTCAAAATTGCATTCGATTTTTTTTTGTAATTTTATCATCATAGTTTAGTCAGTCTATAATGCTCTAAGAAAGTCATAAACCGTATTTCTTCTCAGTTCTTTCTCACTGCAGCAAGATCGAGGGCAACTTTTATATGACGTTTTTCGTTCGTATTATGCTACGTTTGTTGTTAGTAAGGTTGGTCAATAGGAAAAGACTTATTTTATGCAGTACAATTTATTTTTTATGTCAAACTCTATTACTTGAAGTTCAATTTGGCACAAACTTCATTCAGTTCAAACTTCTGCTAAGAAGTTCAGTTGATAATATTTGAACTAATTTCGATCTCTTCTGAGATGATGTCTCTGTCTTGTACAGAAAAACACTATCCCCTCCTAGGCCACACTTCTGATTTTGACTACTATGTATTCACACAACAATGGCCAGTGTCCAACTGCCTCACAGCATCTTCATATGACGACTGCCAGATTCCGGCCAATGTCTCCGGCTGGCTGATTCATGGCTTGTGGCCTAGCAACTTTGATGGCTCCTACCCTGCATACTGTGACGATGACTACGATTTTAATGACAAGGAGATTGAACCTATTTGGGTAAGTTTCTTTCGATGATTTAAAACTTAATTAAAACACTAATGTGTTTGCACATTTTGAAAGGCCGAAAGTCTGCAGTGCCAGAAGTTAAATGACAGAAGTTCCTACTTAGCCAGCAGTTGACTTCCATGGACTTCGTCATTTTAGAACGTACGCGTTTCGTGTTTTAAGCAAGATTACGTGAATCTGCAGAAGTCACTTCGAAATTCTGACTTGATATCTCGAAACTCCAGAAGTTCTCAGTGACTTCAAGCAGACACACGTAACCATTACTTAAGATCTGCGTGAATTTTCTTTCGTTAATACAGCATTACTAGGAGCAAGACTGGTTATTAACACTGAATATTACGTCAACAATCCAAAAATACGGCTACCTGTGACGTCAACTGTCCAACGAGACTAGTGATTACGTAACCTATCCAAAAATACGTATCAATCTACCGACAAATTACGTCGAAAAAGAAGTAGTTGTCAAAAATACACTTAGGATATAAAATCAAGGTTTTAATGACTTGGTAGTTACTTTAACAAGGTAAAGATGTTGAAGTTATAATTTCCTTTGTTGTGCACTTTGGCCCCATAATGTACTCAGAAGAATAAAATATTAGCAATAGATATTTAAAAAATTTGAAAATTTGAAGGAGAGAAGTGCGAAAATTGCAGATCTAAATAGCAAATGATTTGCAACTTGCTGCGCATAAATGGCGCATTACAATTTCAGCTCAATTTTGATTAATTATCAAATAAATCTCATGCAAAAATTGTGTCCAGCTTTATTAGCTTTTTTGTATTGCAGGTTTCGAAATTCTTTAAGGTTTCCGAAATTAGTCATCTTTTAAATGTATCACTAGAAACCGTATTAACTTATAAGGCCGCTTCTCTGAATTTGCCCCTAATTTGAAAACTTTCTTTACGTTAGAGAATGTGTCTAGCTTTGTAAGAAAGTTTCCGGAAATATTGAAAGTACCCCTTAATTTATAAAAAAAAACTCTTACAGTGTTGGACAATGGAACCATTATACTGATTGGTTTATGCTATTAAATCATAGATTATATTAAAGTATTCTACAAAATTTTGAAATGGTTTTATACTTTCATATGGTTTTGGTTCAAATTTCCACAAAACAACGCAATATTAATAACAATATATTAGTGGGGGCGCTGGCTTGTAATGCTAGTTTTCTTCAATTTTAATTAAAAACTGCCTTGACTAAGAATGTGTGGCTTGGCGCAGAATACTTTTCCTGTCGGAGAAAGAACTTAAGTAAAGGCAAAACTGAGTTAAACTTAGTGCGCTTGAACTTTACCCCAAGTCCTTTAGGTGTTTCCAGAAGATTTTTTGAGTTCTCGTTTTAGTCGTCGAACATACCTTAAATTCTCGGTTGCGGTCAAGCAAGCAGATAGGCAAGCAAGCCGAGTTTTGAAAATGAGGTTAACTAAGCCGAAAAAATTTGGGATACCAGTATTATAAATTGCCCCTGGCGTGCCAGTGGGTGCATTCGCCGCGATAACCAGGCCGCGGTTTCCGGATTACATCACACCGAAGATGAGAGGCGTGGCCATGGGCAATGGTCCGCTCTGGCTCGTTACCAATAGATGTTTAAAAATTGACGTATTTCTGTTTCTTTAGTGCATTGGAATACATTGTAGATTATTATACTATGCGCAGTCTTAACTGTAACGGTTAACTACGCACTCTTTCTGTCAGATTACGTAACTATTACATAACTTTCGGCTTGTTTTTATGTCGGCTCACTTTTACTTCGGCTTACTTTGCGTTCATATATTTCTGAGGTTTCCTACCTAAAATTTTCATATTAACCAGTTCTTGAACTCGCCCAACAAACCTCATCTTTATGTATTTTTTAGTATATTTTGAGCGTGAAGAACTCAAGAATTAAAATGGTCACTACCTGAATGTATACTTCAACTCACATGTGTACTGAAATATTTTACTTAGGTTTTAAGTTAAATTTAACTTGTGTCCCCTTTTTTCTTTAGTTGAGTGCCTAATTTTTTATTGTAAAACTTAAGGCACTATTATAGGGAACGTTAAAGAAGTGTACCCTGATTTTTAAAGGTATAGTATTGAAGAAAGCAAAATTACACGAAAGATTCACTTATGTCAAATTTTGCCATATTGCGGTTGAGATGACATTTGGCCGTGATGACATTTGGTCATAATTGGTAAAAGTTATTTATTTCGATTCGATTCTAGCAAAATCATTTTTTTATTTGAAAATTGAAAAACTTAAACCTTTCTATGAAGACATTTCTTGATCAATTAGAGCATGAAAAGGCATTGCGGGCTCAAAAATTGTTTTGAAAAACCTGTTTCTAGACGCATGAAAAAAATTTTGGTATTTGGCTGTTTTCTGCCCAACCGGGTAGTATTTACTTTCACTGCCCGCTTGACTGTTTGAGTTTTTTTCCATAAATTTGAGATTTCAACTGGGTTCTGTTATCCATAGGGACAACTGGCAAAGTACTGGACGAACTTGTACATGGACTCGGCAGTGGACTCTTTCTGGGAGCACGAGTGGGACAAACACGGTACATGCGCATACACTGCACACGACATGTCTTCAGAGTTTGACTACTTCAACACCACTCTCGGATTCCACTTCGATTATCCTGTTAGCATTTGTTTTTACAAATCACAGTCTTTTTATAAACTAAAGAGGAGTTCATTATGCAGATGTTCGGTTTTTACACCTCAAGTTATAGTGATCTTTTCCTCAGTTGGCCGAGTGGTTAATTTTTTGTTAATTTTTAGTTAATTTACCGCAGCCAGGAAAAATTCACTTGCGGAAACCGCAGGCAGACCAAATCCATTCTAAGTAAAGGGCTGAACTAACTCTGTAAATTAATCGTAGCCAGGTGAGAAAAATTCTGTATGCAGGTAGATTGTTAAGGAAGAAAAAATATGCTTGTTTTCAATGCATTATGGACAAGATCTCTTCAGAAAAACTAAAATGATTAAGTTTGACTCTCAGTTCCGTTACTTTTTCAGTTAATAGTTTTTGGCAATGAATTGCTTTTTGCCAGGAGGTAACTGTCGAACAGACATGCCTGGGAGAAGGCTGCGGAAGGAGAGGAAAAAATCCTCTCTTTTTCAGTGGATCTTGAAATCCTATTTATGAACCGTCGTTTAACCCAATTTGTCTTTTCTGCTTTTTAGGTCGGCCAGTGGCTTCTGGACGCCGGAATCTCCCCAGACAACTCAGCGATCCAGAACACCTCAGTGATAAACAAAGTGATCTCTGACAAAGTGGGCAAACAGACTATCTTCCAGTGTGACTACGACCAGTACAAGAAGGAACACATTGTGAACCAGATCGAGATCTGTATGGACCGGAATTTCAAGCCGATTGACTGTGAAGAGAGTATTGAGAATTGTAATAGTGATGGGAAAGTGTTGTACCCAGCTACTGTATATCATAAAAACTGTGACAAAACTAGGGAAAATATTAAAGAATAGTTTAGCACAGAAAGCTTCATTGTTTTATTTAAGAAGTGTGGAATGAAACTTCTGCTAATATCCCAACGTCAGTGGTTTCGTTGTTATTCCTGACTTAATAAGGTTTCTTCCTCGATCTTAGAGTTTACGGGATTTTCGCTGAAAAGTTTTCACACGCCTTCAAATTATAGCCCATTTCATACGGATTATAATAAAGCCAACAAACATTTTATATTCTGTATCTTGCGAAACTTTTAATAATTTAGATTTTAACTATTGAGTTTTTATTTTCAGTTGACTTAATCCACTCTAAAATTTTACTTTCAAAGTTTAGAAAATTATGGTTAAAAACGCTAAACAATTTTGAGCATTAACATGTTGCTGATGCTCTTTTCATAACTTGTTCTCAACCAAAAAAAGAATACAATTTGTTGCGATCTAAAATATATGAACCAATTTTTGGCTCTCCGCTCATGGAACCGCTCATATCGCGGCACTTCTTACATTTTTTGTTTTTTTTTGTGATTTGAAGTTTTAAATATTCAATTCGTTAAACAGACTTACTGGACAGACAAATAAACAAAATATGTCAAAACATGCTAGAGCCATATAAGCATGAAAACACAATGTTAAACCTAAAAATGCTATTAAACTTTAAGATGCTAAACTTAATCGTCACAATTTTGGTTTTTATTAATTTTTGTTTAGTTTTATTGCATCAATACACTTTGGGGTCAGTCTTAATATGTCAATGTTTTTCAGATTAACATTTTGATGATATTTTGCTTCACCAAAAGAATTTAGAAATGGAGCCCAAATTAACTTATTAGTAGTAGATAATGAACCCCTCCACATGCGCCCGCTTGTCGGGCCAAAAATTGTCGAGCAATCTTCTATGATTCGCTAACTTATACAGTAGCGCAGTCATTTTGTATGTCCCAAACTTGGAAACCAAAAAAAATTTAAGAAATGAAATGCAATGGCTGTTTAGAAGTACTGCAGCTTTGGATAAAACCGACCGCAGAAACTCCACATTGATTTCAACTTTAATGTGATGCAAAATAGTGCCCTTAACTTAACTGATGGGTCAAGGAAAAAAGCCATGGAACAAACCCATGTAAACATTGAATGAAGGATCATGTGATTTAAAGGAAAACCATCACAGCAGAAAATCTAACACTTATCCCTAAAAACTTCATGTGATTGAACATCAAATTTTCATACGTCGTATCTGTAGTACGTATTCACGCCTTAAAGTTAAAAGTTATGCATGACAGACGATCGATATTATTCAGTCCGTTTTTTTTCGAAAGATTTCATTTTCAGATCTCGAATAAATGAGCTTCTTATTCATTGGGTCTGAAGCTATTGGGTGCTTCTTTAACCCCTGTCAATATCTATATAGAAAGAATAGTTTAGCACAGAAAGCTTCATTGTTTTATTTAAGAAGTGCGGAATAAAACTTCTGCTAATATCCCAACGTCAGTGGTTTCGTTGTTATTCCTGACTTAATACGGTTGATTCTTCAATCTTAGAGTTTTCAGGATATTAGCTGAAAAGTTTTTACACGCCTTCAAATTATAATCCATTTCATACGGATTATAATAAAGTCAACAAATATTTTATATTCTGTATCTTGCGAAACTTTTGATAACTTAGATTTTAACAATTGAGTTTTTATTTTCATTTGAATTAACCCACGCTAGAATTTTACTTTCAAAGCTTAGAAAATTATGGTTAAAAACGCTAAACAATTTTGAGCATTAACATGTTGCTGATGCTCTTTTCATAACTTGTTCTCAACCAAAAAAAGAATACAATTTGTTGCGATCTAAAATAAATGAACCAATTTTTGGCTCTCCGCTCATGGAACCGCTCATATCGCGGCATTTCTTACATATTTTGTTTTTTTTGTGATTTGAAGTTTTAAATAATCAATTCGTTAAACAGACTTACTGGACAGACAAATAAACAAAATATGTCAAAACATGCTAGAGCCATATAAGCATGAAAACACAATGTTAAACCTAAAAATGCTATTAAACTTTCAGATGCTAAACTTAATCGTCACAATTTTGGTTTTTATTAATTTTTGTTTAGTTTTACTGCATCAATACACTTTGGGGTCAGTCTTAATATGTCAATGTTTTTCAGATTATCATTTTGATGATACTTTGCTTCACCAAAAGAATTTAGAAATGGAGCCCAAATTGACTTATTAGTAGTAGATAATGAACCCCTCCACATGCGCCCGCTTGTCGGGCCAAAAATTGTCGAGCAATCTTCCATGATTCGCTAACGTATACAGTAGCGCAGTCATTTTCTATGTCCCAAACCTGCAAACCAAAAAAAAATTTAAGAAATGAATTGCAATGGCTGTTTAGAAGTACCGCAGCTTTGGATAAAACCGACCGCAAAAACTCCATTGATTTTACCTTTAATGTGATGCAAAATGGTACCCTTAACTCAACTGATGGGTCAAGGAAAAAGCGATTGAACAAGCCCATGTAAACATTGAATGAAGGATCATGTGATTAAAATGAAAACCATCACAGCAGAAAGTTCAACAGTTATCGCTTAAAAAACTTCATGTGATTGAACATCAAATTTTCATACGTCGTATCTGTAGTACGTAATCACGTTTAAAATTAAAAGTTATGCATTTAAGTGACAGCCGATCGCTATTATTCAAACCGTTTTTTTTCGAAAGATTTCATTTTCAGAGCTCCAATAAATGACCTTCATATTCATTGCGTCTGAAGCTAATTGGCGCTTCTTTCATCCCTTTCAATATCTATATAGAAAACAAGAACAGTAGATGAGTTGAGCTTCTCTGTCAAATATCAAGAGGATAAGCATATATATATATATATATATATATATATATATATATATATATATATATACATACATATATGTACATATATATATATATATATATATATATATATATATATATATATATTTATATATGATTAAAAGGCAAATATTCAAAACGATAGAAGCTTTCCATAGGGGTTCTGAACCTATGCTTTGAATTAACACGCTCGTTGCTTGAAAATTCTGGGAGGCCATACGCAGACGACAAGCTCTTCAAGAAATTACTGATGCACAACAAAAGGGTGAGGCTTAAAGTGTGTGATACCCGAACATTCATTTATTCTTCAATTTCATTGATGCAGTAAAATTTATATGATGCCTTTAATTTAGTTCATTATTTTAATCTTAATCTTATGATCTTGTTTCAACTGTCTGGTTAGTTTCCCGCTTCTTGATCAGACATGTCTGATCACGCATTCACGTTGCGCCCGAGTGGCTTCAGTTTATTAATTTCATTGTTCTGACTTTCTGCAACTCAATTCAGTTTGCAAAACCTTCTCTTGATTTCCCGCTCCGCAAGTAAGCGAAACAAAAGTGAAACTAGATCTCGCGCCGCGAGTAGTCAAATAATATTCTCTCTGTAATCTCGCACCGCAAATCACCACAGCAAAATAATAAAGTACGACATGGCGCAATCAGCAACGAAATGAACACCCCTTGGAATCGACCCTTTCTGGGACAAACCAACACCGGATCCACCACTTCGCTGGGAGAAGTGGAGGGTACAATACAAACTGGCACTCTTAGCCAAAGAAAACATCATTTTGGACACGCTACTCGGTTATCGCTTAAAAAACTTCATGTGATTGAACATCAAATTTTCATACGTCGTATCTGTAGTACGTAATCACGTTTAAAATAAAAAGTTCTGCATTTAAGTGACAGCCGATCGCTATTATTCAGTCCGTTTTTTTAAAGATTTCATTTTCAGAGCTCCAATAAATGACCTTCATATTCATTGCGTCTGAAGCTATTGGGCGCTTCTTTCATCCCTTTCAATATCTATATAGAAAAAAAGAACAGTAGATGAGTTGAGCTTCTCTGTCAAATATCAAGAGGATAAGCATATATATATATATATATATATATATATATATATATATATATATATACATATGTACATATATATATATATATATATATATATATATATATATATATATATATATATATATATATATATATATATATATATATATGATTAAAAGGCAAATATTCAAAACGATAGAAGCTTTCCATAGAGGTTCTGAACCTATGCTTTGAATTAACACGCTCGATGCTTGAAAATTCTGGGAGGCCATACGCAGACGACAAGCTCTTCAAGAAACTACTGATGCACAACAAAAGGGTGAGGCTTAAAGTGTGTGATACCAGAACATTCATTTATTCTTCAATTTCATTGATGCAGTGAAATTTATATGATGCCTTTAATTTAGTTCATTATTTTAATCTTAATCTTATGATCTTGTTTCAACTGTCTGGTTAGTTTCCCGCTTCGTGATCAGACATGTCTGATCACGCATTCACGTTGTGCCCGAATGGCTTCAGTTTATTAATTTCATTGTTCTGACTTTCTGCAATTCAATTCAGTTTGCAAAACCTTCTCTTGATTTCCCGCTCCGCAAGCAAGCGAAACAAAAGTGAAACTAGATCTCGCGCCGCGAATAGTCAAATAATATTCTCTCTGTAATCTTGCACCGCAAATCACCACAGCAAAATAATAAAGTACGACATGGCGCAGTCAGCAACGAAAAGAACACCCCTTGGAATCGACCCTTTCTGGGACAAACCAACACCGGATCCACCACTTCGCTGGGAGAAGTGGAGGGTACAATACAAACTGGCACTCTTAGCCAAAGAAAACATCATTTTGGACACGCTACTCGGGCCAAAACCTGAAATGGTAGAGCTACCTCGAGAGCCAATCTACGAAGAGACAAATGTGGGTGCATCTGCACAATCAGAGAGGGAGAGGAACGCGCGCAACGCGCAACAAAAGATGAACTGGCAAAACGAATGCCAACGACTTATTGAGGTAGGCATCATGTGTGGCGACAAACCGTGGTCATTGGCAGACCGAAAAACAGTCTCTCTTCTTTACTTGAGCATCGGAATAGAGGGACGTCGTATCCTTAACTGTTAGAACCCGCATATCATGATAGACACTCTAGCTACTATCGATTTTTGGAAAATTGTGGAGGAAGCATTCATCCGCCCGCGCAACACAACATTTGACAGACATGTCTTCCTGATCACAAAACAGCTTAGGGGAGAAACTATTGAGCATTTTTATGGTAAATTAAAAGAACTGGCGGAAAACTGTGATTTTGAAAACAAAGAAGAAACTCTGATACGCGATGTATTCATCACAAATCTGATCAATTCCGAGATCCAAAAAGAACTACTAAAACAAACGGTAGAACCGCGACAGGCGTTGGAACTCGCAATCAATATGGAACTCGGGATGCGAAACCAACATCAAATACAACAACACAATAAAATTGTTGTTCCGGCGAATGTCAATACTGTTCAATTCAACAATAACTCACGAAGACCGTATTGGCAGAACAATAATAATGTTCCAAAACAAAATAATAGATCAACACTCTATCGTTCGAATTGTGGCGGAGTCTGGCTCCCAAATCATAGCGAAAACTGCATTGCAAAAGGAAAGACATGCAGCAATTGCGAGTTATTAAACCACTTTGCAAAGGTCTGCCGTAAACAGCAAAAGAACATCAACGTAAAGCCACAAGATCCCAAGAAAAAGATGGTTCGGGTGGTAGAAGAAGAGCCACACCCAGAGGACTCAATAAATTTTGTTCAACCGGCAAAACTCTATGAATCAGACTACAGCAGCGGTGAAGAGGACAACACAGTCGCAATGATTGAAACCGCAGTGGAGAAAGTTGAACCCCTCAATCTGCCTCTCAAGATCGGAAATGTTAATACAACTCTACTCGTGGACTCCAGGAGTGCATGCAGTATACTTCATCATTCACTCGCGTCGCAAGTGGTACAAAGCAGCCCCCGCGCTTTCTGGATTCACGAATCATCACCACCACAACTACGAAACCTCTCTAACGAACCAATACAGGTACTGGGGAAGATTCAAGCCCCCGTAACGAGCAAAGGATGGGTATGCGACACAGCAACTTTCACAGTTGTAGCCGACGGTTTAAAGTCCTTAATAGGTCGTGATTTGTTCGACCAACTTGGACTTGCTGTAACTCAGTCTACACTTCCTAAAGGTAACAGTGTCAACAACATTGCATCTCCTGAATTTAAAGAACAGATAGCCAAAAAATTTCCTGGTTTGGTATCACGCATTGGACGATCAAAAAGTCATGTAGCAAAATCTAAATTTCACAATAGTTTTCAACCTAGACATCAAAAGGGTAGACGAATTCCTATCAATCTTCAAGACAAAGTTAATACAGAACTTAGAAAATTATTAGCTGAAAAACACATTATAAAACTGTCAAGCTGCCCCGATAATTATTTCATCTAACCTATTGTGGTTACAGTTAAAAAAGACCAAACGATAAAGCTTGCACTGGATTCAAAAGTTTTAAATAAAGCTATTCACAAGAACAAGTATCAAATGCCAAACATTGATACGCTAATTGAATCAATATCTCAACAAATAAGTGCTCCCGCTTCGCAAAACATAACGCACTTTTCTACGATTGATTTGAAATACGCATATAGTCAATTAAATCTGGACATCAACACAGCTAATTATTGTAATTTTAATATTATTAGTGGAGATATGACTGGCACTTACAGATTCCAAACATGATTTTACGGGCTTACAGATATGCCAGCTGAATTTCAAAAAGCTATGGACTAGACTCTAATTGGCTTAGAAAATACAAATTGCTTTTTGGATGATATTTTGAATGATCACAAAAATTATGTATTGAAAAGTCTCCAACGTTTAGACGACGAAAATCTTAGGATAAATCTTCCTAAATGCCACTTTGGAAAATTAGAAATTGATTGGCTTGGGTATCATATATCACAAGAAGGTATTTCGCCCCTCGAATCGAAGACCGCGGCAATTTTGGCTCTCGAAGCACCGAAAACTTTAAAGAAACTCCGTTCATTTTTGGGATCCGTTCACTATATTGGGAAATTTATCCCTAATATAGCCCAAATAAGTCATCCTCTTCGCCCGCTACTGCGGAAGTCTTCAAAATTCATCTGGACAACCGAACATGAAAACTGTTTTCAAGAAATTAAGACGCGCATAGCGAACGCGACTGCAAATAGTCATTACAACCCGCAACTCGAAACACGCGTGAAATGCGACGCATCCCGCTCAGGCCTTGGCGCGGCTCTCGAATAATTAACTGTAGATGGGTGGAAACCAATTGCATTTGCGTCACGATTTTTAATTTCCTGTGAAGAGCGTTATAGTGTAAATGAACTTGAACTTTTGGGTGTAGTCTGGTCAACAGAATATTTTAAAAATTATCTGTATGGAAAACAATTTGAAGTAATTACCGATCACAGAGCACTTCTCTCGATTATGAAAGAACATAGATCTAATAAATCATACAATAGTAGATTGACCCGCTGGGTCGATCGTCTTCTTCCTTATAAATTTGATATTGAACACCTTCCTGGGCCAAAAATTGGGTTTGGTCGATTATATTTCCCGCAATCCATCCCAAAAAGCTAAAAAGATCTCTACATGCGATGAAGAATTTATTGTTGCTAAATTGAAACTAATCTCGAAATCAGTTAACGCATTAGAATTGAACACTGAACACCCTGCATCACATTTACAGCAGTTATTAACAAATTACACTCTCGGCCCGCAAAACACATCTAAAATTGAGATACTTGATCCAGCATTACAAACTACACCTAAAATTGGGACCACTAATAACTCAATAAATTCATTTAGCACCCGCGCTACGCGAGTACGCGAACATGTATTTGGCAATTCACTCGCTCCGCGAAATCATGCCTCAAATAGTATTTGTCAATTAAACAATTTAAAGTATGTAACACTCGCGTCACAAAGTCCACTTTGCACCTCTCTCGCTCTGCAAAATACCAGCAACAACAAACAATTAATCCAAATTAGGAATAAAGTGACATACGCGCAGCGCGAGCATCAAATCACTCAATTACAAATCCCGCCAATCAAATCACATTCCACAAATAATTCTAAAAGTCATCACCCAGAATTAAAATCAGTGCTTTTTGCCTCTTGTCATTCTAGAAATCAGTTGCATCCTTCTAAACTAAAAAATTCTAATCAATCATCATCCGTATTCAAATACATCAATTCAATAAATAATAGAATGCCTTCGAAAAAGAGAAAAACCCGAGTCCGATTCAATGATGCATCCCGCGCAGCGGATCAACTTTCTACTAGCGACAACACTACGCGCCCCGCAAGTACGCGATCTAATTCGCCAACCAGCTCTCGCGCGGCGAATCAATCTACGCAAAATCTTAGTACACCGCATGCAACAAGTACGGCACTAAACACAACTCCAACATCCCCAACTCATTCTTCTAATGCTAGTACCCCATTGACGCCGAGCCCGCACGTACCCACTTTCGAATATATCGTATCCAAAATTTTCAATAAGTCTTTGATTGCCTCTCTAACTAGTAAGGACGCTGTACTTAAAGAGGTCAGAGATTGCATCTTGACCAACAACGAAAGCAGATTAAAAGCAATAAACCCCTACATACACTCGTGGGACCTGCACGTGCGCTCCGGGTGCGTGTGCGTAGATGAACGAGTGGCTATCCCTAACGTGCTCCGCGAAGCGCTGATCGATGATATCCATTCAAGTCACCCAGGTACCTGGGGCATGATTTGTATGGCTACACATTGCTGGTGGCCCTACATGCACCGGATATTAATAGTCAAATCCACTGAGTGCAAACCGTGCACAGTAATCGGTAAGAATCTTAAATCAGTTATTCCTGCTAAGCAATTCACTCCTCATATACCATGTGTTGAACCTAATCAAGAAAATCAAATTGATTTTGAGGGACCAAATTTTGATGAAAAGGGCAATGAGGTGTACTTTTTGGCAGCAATTGATTGCTTTTCTAAATATCCAACTGCATTTATTTACGACAAAGCTAATGGACCAAATGTTTTGAAATTTTTGGACATGTATATTGAAACTGGAATTGATATGGAATTCCAAGATCTATTCGTTTAGATCAAGCAAAATGTTTAATTGGACATCAAGTAAAAACTTTTGTAATAAAAACAACATCGAAATTATTGAAGCGCCTGTAAATGATCATTGTGCTATTGGGTTGGTGGAACGATTAATTCAAACAATTAAGAATAGATTTGCATGTATCAAAGAAGAGAAATTATCTACACACGCCTTTCATGTAAAGCATGCATTAAAGATAATCATTCACCAATTGCGTATATGTAAAGAAAGAACAACAAAGACCTCGCCCTTCGAAGCACACTTTGGAAGAAAGCCTAATACCCCGCTAAGCGTGATTGCAACTAAACCTAATTTGCTGAACTTGTCATACGAGAGTATTATAAATCATTATTTAGACGAGGACACAGTGATACCAGAAGAGATCCTGCCTGACGACAAGTGGATCAATGGATATCGCAGTGATATCGAAGTAGAACTTGGCATGACCCGAGCTACTACAGAAGCACGATCCAGGGAGCAGGCCAGTACAGATGGGGAACCAAGATTCCTCAAGACCAAGGCGATCCGCCCCATTCCCCTGAAAGAGCGTGCGGCCGAATTGAATCTTGCGAGAAAGATGCATGGCAAGAGACGCTCGAAAAAGAACTTGGAGGGTTTATACGAGGTCCTTGCCCCTGGGTCGCACATCCTTAAAGTGAGCCCCACCACGTCGACCATAAAAGAACCGGGCAAGCAAGTGGTGACAGTTCGCAATAGCGATATTGCGAAATTTGGCACACAGTTGGAGAGGCAAACTCCACTGAAAGTTTATGCTGATAGACGCGGACCCCGTTCTGCAGAAAAAGTCGTGGAAGAGCTGATTCAGAGCCATATCAAAGAGTTCACCCGGAAGCAAAAGGGTGACAAGAAAATGAAGCACAGGAAGAGAGAACCGGGCAGCGGGGTTTCATCGCAAAGATCGAACATCTCACGCGCGATGCGGGGACGCATCCCAAAATTACCAAAATTCTCTGCGATACGCAATCAACAACCTCCACTCTCGACTAGCGAACCAACCACAACTACGTCTACTAATCCGGCCACAACATCATCTACTACGCGTACTTCAGACCGTACTCGTCGAAGCCCATCATATTATGGCTTCGAGACTTCTCCACCAGCGTCTGATATCTTACCTCTACCGAAACGACCCCGCCGAGCGGGTGATGTGGAAAAATTTGCACCACCTGACACCATTGTCGAATCGGTACAGCAAATTGTGGAAAATCAACCCGAGGAACAACATGTGTCACCCCGTATCGGCACTGTCTTGCCTCCCGCTACCCGAAATACGCCTCTGCTATATATGGATACCCCGACGCTGGTTCGAACGATGACAGCCCTCGATGCAGAGAAGCAAGATTCTGACAATGAAGATTGGAATATGTAATGCTCGAAAACTGCAAAAAACATCGTATATCGTATTAATCATCGTATTTTTAGCTATGATAACCAGTAAATGTATTGATATTATCTATTTAACCGGGGACCTTGTATTACTTTGTAAATATTGTTATTATATAAATTTTGAAAATTGTATTCCACAATTTTCTCTTGCTGCAAAGGGTATGTGATACCCGAACATACATTTATTCTTCAATTTCATTGATGCAGTAAAATTTATATGATGCCTTTAATTTAGTTCATTATTTTAATCTTAATCTTATGATCTTGTTTCAACTGTCTGGTTAGTTTCCCGCTTCGTGATCAGACATGTCTGATCACGCATTCACGTTGTGCCCGAGTGGCTTCAGTTTATTAATTTCATTGTTCTGACTTTCTGCAACTCAATTCAGTTTGCAAAACCTTCTCTTGATTTCCCGCTCCGCAAGTAAGCGAAACAAAAGTGAAAGTAGATCTCGCGCCGCAAATAGTCAAATAATATTCTCTCTGTAATCTCGCACCGCAAATCACCACAGCGAAATAATAAAGTACGACAAAGTGAAAGCAAATCGAGAATCACAGCAGAAGGAAGTGAATCAATTGTGTCTCGCACGAACATCAGCCATGACTATTTTTGATCAATTTCTTCCAAAAATCAATTCATGGGAAACAGTTTCAAAACTTTGCTTTTGATCTGTGTAACTGGGTTGTAATATAATTTGTTTAATTATTAGCCGCGCGGCTAATAATTCGTTTAAATAGTTAAATGGGATCAAATTTTCTCAAATTGACCTCTTCACCTTGAATTACAGACTGTTACCAATTGATATAAATTACAAACAAAGCTATTGTTAAAGTCCAATGTTCGAAAACAGAAGTCAACAATCATAAACGGAGGTAAAAGCTCGAATAGAAAGAAGTCAAAATTCAAGTCATGCACAAACTTGGTTTCTGCTAAAGAAAACATAGCCGGTAGAATACTGGAAACGACTCGAATCGTCGTGCAATATAATCTCTACCCTAACTGACAAAATCAGAAAAACGAACGAAAAAAACAATAGATTTAACAAAAATAGTAGACCAGTATAGCATAAAAAGTGTTAAAATTTTTTCAGTTCAGGGTGTGGGTAGGTGCTGGTGGGGGGGTTTGCTAGATCGGGACAGGTAGGTGGTGGTGGGGGTGTAGGTAGGCGGTGTGGGGCGTGAAAAGTTGCGGGGTTTAGTTAGGCACGAGTGGGGGGTTAGGTAGGTACGAGGGGGGGGGGGTAGGTACGTTGGGGTGGGGGGTAGGTACGTTAGGGGGGGTGGGGGTTAGTTTGTTGGGGAGGGGGGGGGCAAGTATGTTGGGGGGGGGTAAGTACGTGGGTGAGGTTAGTTTTTTTTGGGGGCGGGGTAGGTAGCCAAATAGGATCAAATTTTCTCAAATTGACCACTTCACCTTGAATTACAGACTGTTAAAAATTGCTATACATTACAAACTAAGCTAATGTTAAAGTCCAATGTTCGAAAACGGAAGTCAACAATCAAAAACTGAGGTAAAAACTCGAAAAGAAAGAAGTCAAAATTCCAAAGTCATGACCCAACTGGCTTCTGCTGAAAAAACATAGCCGGTAGAAAACCGGAAACGACTCGAATCGTCGTGCATTATAATCTCTAACCTAACCTTAGCGAAAACAGGAAATCAAAATAGACAAGAGAAAAAAACAAATGTAGCCCAATAAACCACATTAAAGTGGTTTAAAAATTGCCGACAATTTTTTAGTTGCGGGGGGAGCTATGTGCGGGGGGAGCTAGGTGGGGTGGTGCGGGTGGGTAGATAGGTCGAGGAGGTGGGTAGTGCTGGGGTAGTTGGGGGTAGTTAGGTGAAGGGAGGGGGGGTAGTTTGGGGGGAGGGGTAGGTGGGGGGGGGGGGGGGTCAGTTGGGGCGGGGGGATTAGGTAGGTGGGTAGATAGGTTGGGGAGTTGGGTAGTGCTGGGGTAGTTGGTGGGGGGGGGTAGCTAGGTGAAAGGAGGGGGTAGGGGTAGGTGGTGGCTAAGTTGGGGGGGGGTGCGGGATTGCTGAGGGGGGGGGGGGGGGGGTAAGTTGGGGCGGGGGTAGGTAGGTGGTGGTGGGTGGGGGTGGGTAGCTGGGTATCTAGACTGGGGAGGTGGGTAGTGCTGGGGTAGTTGGTGGGGGAGGGAGTCTGTGCGGTCTAATTTAGATATTTAGGGGAGACTTATATAGGAACAAAAAATCTCAAACTGACCTCTTCACTTTGAACAATACCAGCATTTCCTGATTACTATAGATTACAAACAAAAATACTGCTAAAGTCCAATGTTCGAAATCAGAAGTCAACAATCAAAAACGGAGGTAAATGCTCGAACAGAAAGAAGTCAAAATTCAAGTCATGAACAAACTTGCTCTCTGCTAAAAAAACGTAGCCGGTAGAATACCGGAAACGACTCGAATCGTCATGCAAAGTAATCTCTATCCTAACTTGGAGAAAATCAGAATATTGAAAAAAACACTAGAAATAAGAAAAATAGTACACCAATATAACATAAAATTGCAGACCTCAATTATCAATGCCAGTAGTTTGGCGTTTCAGCGGATAAAAACGCTAATTTTTTAGGGGGATGCGCTGCAACTGAGCGGAAAAGTTGCAGGCAATGTGCTGAAAAATTGCTCAAGTCGATTTAAAAGTTGCTCTGGAAAAGTGCTGAATGTGTAAGAAATAAGCTGAGGATGCGCTAAAATTTCAGCATAATCGCAACATTTCGTCTCAGCTCAGCGCATTTAGATCGATTTCTCACAACACTTCTGCGCATTTAGAGCAATTCATACAAAAAATGCGCTGAACTATTGATGATCTCTCGAACCGTGTGCTGTAAAAATGGAGCAATTCAATCTCTTTTTCCTTATTGTGAGTCTTAAATAAATGCCTACAAAAACTTCTGTCAGAGCCTCAAAAAGCTTTTCCAAACCTTTGAGAAACTTCTCGCAGTAAACATAAATTTTTAATTGATTTTCAGATTGGGGGTACCAGTTTTGTCTATGTGCGTGGTTTAGATTTCAAGATCTATATTATCATCGAAGATTCTTCATTAGTCTCAGCTGGTAACGTTTCAAAGTTGGCCAAGAAAACATTATTAGTATTAGTTATTAGAAAACATTATTAGTATTAGATCTATATTATCATCGAAGATTCTTCATTAGTCTCAGCTGGTAACGTTTCAAAGTTGGCCAAGAAAACATTATTAGACTTCAGTTTCAGGTCTATACACTATACTTAATATAAAAAGTAGAAAGCACTTTGTATAAGACTTCTATATAAAAAGCTGTTGATTAAAATTTGAATTACAGAAAAGTGATAGAAAACATTGTAGATCTCTCATTCAGTTTTTGGTACCATTCGAAATTATTGATATTGAGCAGCTGTCAGTCTAATCCTTAGTGTTCTGTATCACTATGACATTGTGATCTTTATCAGGTGCAATCATAATCTCCGTCTTTGAGCTCCTAACTCTGATGAATGTCAAGTCATTCTGTGGGTCCAAGTCTCTCACCATACTCCTGGACTTGTAAGTGAGGTCCTTGACTGCGTTGATGTACTGGACAGTGGTGGAATTGTCCAGAGATGATCGGATTGAGACTCCCTCGTGGTTGGCTATGATCACTCCCAGCACGCCCTTGTGACCTTTGATACGGTTGTATGTCTCCTCGATATCACTCTAAATAAGACGTTTTGCTTATTAACGCGTAACAGTTGTATATAGACTTTGACCCCTAAACGGAACGCGAAACAGTGCATCATAACAAATAGGGCATTCGCTTTCAGTACTTTCCTGGGTCGAGACCGAATTTTTAACTTAAAAATTCTTATAAGAACCATACAAGTTCTGATAAGGTGATAAAACGTCTTACAAGTTTTTCTGTCAAACACTGAAGTTCTCATAAGTTTGACACTCAACTTACTAGTTATTGCAAGTTAACCATCAGACTTGTAAGTTCTTATAAATTTATTACCAGATATCCAATCATCCCGTGAACGTTTATCCTGTGAAAGTGTTCAAGTTTCTGGTCGAATTTACAAGTTTTCGAATAAACATATTCTTAAAAAAATATGGAATCCAAATGATGAGAAGTTTTCCAGTGAAAGTGTAGTTTTACTTCTTCTTCTTAGATCCTCACTAAGGGACTGTTCATTTTTTTTTACCGTAGAAAGATTTTTAAAAAGTTGCAGTTCTTACTGGGATATTTCCGCTTTTAAAAATTAAGAACATAAAAAAACGCTTTTATGTTTTCTGCCTACATGTCTCAATTTTTTTAAGTTTTACAATTCGGAAACATCATGATTATTTTAAATATCTTAAAACGGTTTATGTTGTTAAAATTGCTTTAGCTATAAATGTGGTTCATTCAATTGAAACTTTATTAGAATTCATCACCTATTTCAAGTTTCATTCGATGGTTTCTTGCGGTTCTGATGGCCTGTAGGCTTAAATTAATTTGCTTCCTCCAAAATATACAAGCAAAATTGTTTCCACGAAAATATTTTTCGTGGCACTAGTTCAAACCGACCAATGTGAAGATTGACAATTATTATGTTGAAGTTCTTCTCAGCGATTTGACCAATGAACAAAAGTGGTTGAAATCAAATTACTAACCTGATTGCGAGGAACAAAAAATGATTTTTATCACTGATAAAAGAAATCTAAAGAAATTATTTTGACTCCCTTGTAATTAATTTTTGTATGATTTCAACTGATAGCAGATTTTGGCGGGTTTGAGACAATGATCTGACTGTTCTGTCAGCTTTTATCAAATACTGTGTTTTAAAACTTTTTCAGGTAAATTAAAGTCAGTAAAATTTATTGCAAACTAAAAATTTGAGTATCTTAAATGCGCCAGACTGAAGGATTTCTACGATGGGGAGAGAGACAATTGCAGTTCTGAGCGATCTAATCTCAACAAAAATGAAACTTAATTTCGTTCATGAGCAGTGAATTGACAAACCAGCAACTGCTGATTTAAATATCGTGTTCCAGTGTTTCACAACAGACAAATAAATTATCTAAAAGAAATCTCTTTAAAAACTTGTAGAGACAGCAGTTTAAAACAGGGAAACTTTTTGAAAAGGAATCAGTGACGAACGTAATTTTGCAGTTGATAATAGCGCCCATTTAAAAAATGAAAAATGAAGTTAGGTGCGAAACCGAGAGACAAAATTTGTACTTTGAATGAAGATGATATGTTCACATCTTTATTGTGTGGATGATTGAACTCCAAAAAGAAATCAACAAGTTAATTTAATATGAATATACTAAAAAAAAATTTTGAAACTTTCTTTGCAAATTCATCATTATTACCTGCACTTCTATCCTGCTAGTCTGGATTGGAACAAACTCAAACATACGGTTTTTAACGGTTTCCTTTACAAAAAAGTATCTTTTGCTGGAGCTCTGCCGATATATAAACGTATCAAGAAATCAGTACTTCTATTGTAATTTTTGTCACCCTTTAGCCATTTTAGAGATGGTATGCCTTTCAAATCGTTTCCCCGAAAATATAGACGTTATCTAACAACGTGAATTTTACATGATTTTACAAAAACTACGGATTTTCAAGCTTCAAGCAATTTTTAGGGTCTTTATCTTTCTCATTATAGCCCCAACCACCCTCACCCCCTGCAGCTTAGTGTTTGTATAACCAATACCCCTCCACCAAAGTATGGTAATTATTAGATAATGAAAGCTATAACTTCGTGGGGGGGGGGGGTTATAATATGAGAGAACCCAATTTTACCCATTTTTCAACAATTTCACACTATAGAGGACATTTCAAACGATTTCATTTAATGTTTATTTGTTAAAACTGGTTCAGTTTTGTATGATAGCTATTACACCTAAGCTGCATTTTACATACTGTGATGGTTTCCAAGAAACATCAAGAACCTTAGAAATTTTCTTTTTAAAGTTTCAAAGAACGAAAGAAATTACCTGACGAACTTTTTTGCTATGTCAATAAATTTTGGCCACAAAACTAAATTCGATTCTATTTTTGTTTTGGCGCTATCATTATCTTGTTGAACTATCAATCAGAAGTCAGAAGTAAATTCTCCCACCCACATAAACCTGATTCTAACATCCGCCGACCTCCAACTAATGAACTCGATTGTTTCTAGGCCACATATGATTTTCTTGAAATATTGATGAAAACAGAAATTCACCTCCGGGATTCGGAACTAAGATCTATTCACATGCCATTCAAGTAAAATATTTTTTAGCTAAGCTAAATTTTCTCTGTATATTTTCGCATAGATAACTAATATAGTTTTTCTTCTCTATATTAATGATTTTCGAGAAAAGGTACAAGGAAACTTTGACATAATTCAATTTGCTGATTACACAGGTTTCCATTTTAGCAAAAACAATGTCAGCGAACTGGAAAAATGTGTTTCTAGGATACTGGAGAAATCAGATAATTATCTAAAGCAAAACAAATTAAGCATGAATTCCGGTAAAACTGCACTTCTTTGCGTCTCGGAAGAAGATGAAAATTTTGATCCTATAGTTTTTCGGGGACAAGAAATTAAGCTACAAAGTCACTGCAGATTTTTGGGTATAATGGTTGATTCTAAATTAAACTTTCATGTACAACTCAACAAAGTTCTATCAAATATGGCCACAGCGATCAGATCCATATACCTTATACGTTATTAGTTACCTATAAACGCGCGATTGATGCTATTCAAATCCCTAGTCCTTTCTCATTTAACATTCAGTGCTCTATTTTTTCAGAACTTGAATTTCTCTGCAATGCAGCGAATTAATCGACAAATCAATTGGGGTATTAAAGTTTGCTATATGAGAAAAAAGTTTGAGAGATCTACAGATCTCTTAGTAAAATCTGACATTTTGCCTGCAGAACTTTTAATAAGCCAGATGAGTGTTTCAAAACTTAGGAATGATATTTCATTATTGAAAACACACGGCACTGAGAGTTTTTGTCTAAGTGGTAATGTCTCAGTAAGAAAAAACAACAGAACTGAACAGCTAATTCTCTTAAAGTCGAGCAGTCCATCAATACAAAAAAGAAGCATCCAAAAGTGGAATAAACTTCCGCGTGATGTCCGGACTATCAGATCAAAATCGAAGTTTAAACGCATGTTAAAACAGCATATGCTCCAACAATTCAAACTTGTACCGTTGGAAAGGAACGTTGGTGGCTTCAAAAGTTATTTTTACCTTTAGAAAACGGAACCACCAATTTTGATTTTTAACATTGTACTGATTTTGTTTATATAATTTTAAACTTATAATATTTAACCCCTGGGTTATATTTTCAATTTACTTGTTTTAAAAAAATATAAATACGAGGGAAATTTTGTATATATCAGTTCCAATTTTAATTTAAAGTTCAACCTATTGAATTTTTTTGACCCGTGTTATCGACGACGACACATACAATCATTTATTGTACTTTTAAACAGTTTCAGATCTTTTATACATTTTTCCTGATTTTACGTTCTGTAACCTCAGTTACAAGCTGCGTGTTATAATAAATTATCTTTTTAGTTAAAACAGTAGGTGTCTTTCATCGTTGTAAACAAGCTGCAGCCACTAAGCATAAAAAAAAATTGGTTAAAAATTGTTTAATTTTTAATATAAAAAATTGCAAGAGCACTTTTTAAAATCATAACTAAAAAGTTTACTAGGGTTCTGATTTCAAAAGAAAATTGTGGGAAAATTTCAAGGGTCTAGAATAATGAGTGAACGGTCCGAATGATTCAATCTGCTAGATTAGCCCGCTGAGATTTTTGTAGCTATTTAAAAGTGAATACGACAAGGCGGCTCGTTAATGTGCGTTCGCACATGATGTTCCGACCCGAGCTCATCTAAATTTTTGACTAAAATGTCAACCAAATCAAGAGATAACAAAAATAGATGTTTGAGTTTAAAACAATCGTTACACATTCTATCTACTAATTGAATTACTAATGCCATGCTTCATTACAGCACCAACGTGACCTGACATTGAAGAGACTAGAAAAAAAATAGCACCAACAAAATTTTGGCGGCAAAAAATGAATATCTAAATTTAAAAGCACCTGGTAACAACGTCAAAATGCAGTCAGATAAAACCTTAACTACACAAGTTTACCTTTTACTAACTATACAGCAGATGAAAAGTTTTCTTAACGAGACTAGGTAACAAGCCGACAAAAAGAACGAACAGTGAGGCGAAACTTAAAAATTAATCAACATTTTTTGCACCAAGAAAATTCAAAAATCTTAAAAAACATTGGTTTTTAATAAAAAAATCCTTGATAAATTACTAAAAAGTCATTACAAAACCAAAAGCACCCGTCTGTGGTCAGACTATGCCATAGAAACAAACTAAAGAGAAACTTAAAAAATTACAAACGATTTGCGAAAACACAAACCTTTGCTACCATTAAAATCAATACCTATCATCTGAATATGTATTTTTAATTCAGTTGTTATTTCTGCTATTTCAGTTGAAGGATTTATACTGAAAGATTAAATAAGTTTACTTGGGCCACATTTAAAAACCATTGGGATCTGTTATTACGCGATTGTTCTGAAGGAAGAGAAAAAGAAACGCAAAAAATGGCCATTCAATAAACGTTCAGAAAAACGAAACAACAGTGGCACATAATATCAATATATATGTTATTTCTTGAAATACACGAAATTCGATGGGACATCTGATTGATGAATAGAAGTTAAATTTGACGAAAGGAACCTATTCGCTATATACTGAATGTTTCGAGCAACATCATTCATTCAGTCCTCAATTACAAGCCTATGAGATCTGTGAGCAATTTACGGCTACCTAAAGAACAAAAACAGCGAATTCAGGAAAAAAAATTGAGCGACAAAAGGGTCGAAGGCATTAAAAAAATGAACTTTTCACTAAACACTCTTCAATTTTAAATTAATTTTTCAGGAGCAATGGGAAAACCTTTTTTATCAATATAATTTCAAAAAATCAACAAATATAAACAAATACATTAGACGCACGAAAATTGCGGGAAAACACGTATTATCAACGCCATTAAATTCATTAGCCTTCAACGGAAGCCAGTATATACAATAAATGATGCCTCGAGGGGACAATAAGTTTTTTTTGCCAATCGTATTTCATCAATAAGACCTTACAACAAGTTAATGACTATGAAAACAACAACAGAGAGAGGCAAAAACCACAAATTCAGTAGAAAAGTGCCTGAAGAAAATGTCGAAGCAACTCAAATCATAAGCTCTTCCCTGAAAACTTTATTTATGATCCGTTGAACTTCTTCCCTAAACCAATAGGGACTCTCAGCAGTAAGATGATGTGATAAGATTTCAAAAGGATCGAAAAACAAAATAAAGTACCCAAAAAAAATATGAATTCTCGTGGCATTGATGTTTTAAAACTAATAGGTAGAAGATAAAACCGCTAACCAGATTAATTTTGGCTATAGTAGAACGGAAATGGATTCTGTTAGAACCAACAATGACCAAGAGTATTCACGAAAAAAATTAGGAATGGTTGAATTTCAAAAAAGTTTCGAAAAATTATTTTTAAACCCTTAACAGCCAGTAAACTCAATCTTTCATCGGAGCTCAATGACGATGCTCAGATATAACCCATAGGGAGGAAAATGATGTCTGTCATGCATAGATAGTTAAAAAGACATCACAATAAGTCTTATGACAGAAAACAATAACAAAAACAGCAAAAACTAAAATTCAGTAGAAAAATGCGAGAAGAAAGTGTCGAAGACAATTAAACCATTAGCTATTCTCTGAAAACTTTCTCTGTGATCCATTGAACGTCCTCTCTAAGCCAATTGGATTACAATAATCTTTGGATAATGTGATAAAGAGTTCAAAAGTGACCAATAATTCAAAAAATCCAAAAAAAAAATTTAAAAAAATTGAAATCTTTGTCATTGAAGTCATATAACCAATAGCTAGAAGATAAAACAGCTAAACAGAATATTTTTAGTCGCAGTAAAAAGCAAGTGGGTCCAGTCAATACTGAAACTCACTAACAGTTCAAGAAAAATTTAGGAATTGTTATTGTTCAAATAAAATTTTCGAAAAATGATTTTTATTTTAACAGACATTAAATTCAATAGCTTTCAACGGAAGTCAATAAAAACGCTCAAAGATGCCCCGGTGGCAGTACATTTATGTTTGTCATGCATAGGTATTCATTATGAGATCACAGTAAGTATAATGACTATTAAAACAACAAAAAAAAACAGGAGAAAACCAAAAAATCAGTAGAAAAGTGCAAGAAGAACGTGTCGAAGCCATTTAAACGATAAATTTTTAATTAAAATTTTTATTGGTCATCCACAGAACATCGTTTTTAAGCTAATGGGAACTGTCAATATTTGGATAATGTGATAAGATTTCAAAAGTAACCAATAATACGTAAAAATCCAAAAAAAATTTTAAAAAATTGAAATTTTTTGTCATTGAAGTCATATAACCAATAGATAGAAGATAAAACCGCTAACCAGTTTAATTTTGGTTGCAGTAGGAAGGAAGAGGGTGCTCTCACCCCTGGACTGACTTACAATTCACTATAATAAGATTATGATTCTTTAATATTCAAAAAAAAATTCGAAAAATTATTTTTTAAGTCTTAACAGCCATTAGCCGCCCCCTCAATGAAATAGACATGTTCACTTAATGCTCATTATGGAACATATTGCACTGTTAGTCAATGAATCCCTACCATAGGACTCCAAAAAAAATAGTAAAACTTCAAAAAGAAATTCAAAATTTCATTCAAAATTACGAAAACTCAGAATCGAAGCCAAAAAAAAACATGAGCAATTCCTTGAAAACGACGTTTTTTGTTCATTGCGCTTCATTCGACTATAAAGGAGTTTTGTCATTAATAGAACGTCGACATAAAATGTGACTTGCCTCTAGGTGACTTAAAAAAGCAAAAAAGAGAAAAGTTTTATTAAAAAAGGGCTCTCAATTAGAGTTCGATTTTTTTTTGATAGTGAACTTCCCTATGAGACCAGAACTAGTCTTTCTATCGCCTTGCATTCAACTTTTACGAACTCAAAATTTATTCTTTTTATAGAAATTTGAATTAATGTTTTCGTAAAAAAGATCTTAGTTTGAAGAAAATTGTACTAAAAGTGAACAATCATGCTAAAGATCCCATTGTTCACACAAAACTTCAATCCTCGATAACTCCTCGAAAAAAACGAAATTCAAAAAAATCTTTTTACTTTTGAATTCTACGCTGGACCAGCTTTTTAATGATACCACTCACATTTCTCTACGACGAATATATCGATCGGCCAAAATTCACTGAACAAAAAAAAAAAAACCCATTTGAGTATATAGTTCCTTCCCCCACAAGTGGGGTCGGAACAATAAAAGCCAAGCAAAAGTGCGAATACGAACAGGAAAACCTGCTTAATTATTATTATTAAAACCAGGGGTTCAAGGCTTCGTGAAGTCGTGAGTTTTTTTATTAAAAAAACTAAGAATGCGTTGGGAAATGTTCACCGGTTTAAGTGCTACAATTTTGAGGTGAAATTTCGTCGCCCTCAATCTTCACTACTAATTCCCACTTACACTTCTCACTGTAGTCCAATCGGTCATTGTGTTTGTACTTTAGTGAGTTGGCTAGAAAATGCTCATCAATTATTTGTAATCCAAGACTCCAAATGCTTAAGGACAATGCACTTTAGTTTTTCCTTCTCTTTCTCTATTCCAGACGCCAGGCAGTAATCTAGAGTAAATCAACTAAAGACTCCAATCAATAATTAACAAATATATCTTTGTAATCTCCTAGCGCATATATTAACAGCGCAAAATTCCAATACCCAAAAAAGAGAACGTGAAAAATTATAAAACTGAAACGCTTGTTTGACGATACAATTCGATGTATATTTATGCGTTTGTATATGTTTATGATTCTTGTATGCTGTATTAAAACACCTGGCAACGTACTATAACCATTTGCTATGCATATAAATCAAATTTATATATTAAGCGTTTGAAGAAAGAAAACTACGTATTAAAGATAGCGTTGTAAAGTAAAGCACGTGCAATTTTCTACCTAATCTTCAGTGAAGAAAAATTGATCATTACAAATGCAGCGCTGAAAACTAGAATAGCAGTCTGACTATCATTATTTGCAGTGTACTTTATCGTTTCTTCTTGCGCTCCAGTACCTTATCTAGAATTTAATTAAGTTTCTTATTAAGGATCATTTCTGATGCACAGTTTTTTGGTCTTATTATTTATTTCAGATCGGTTATAATCATAATAACAATCAACTCTAGCGCAAATTTAACCAATTTGGATCCCCAGTACCATTTTGACAAATATTATTACACTTGGATATTTTTCCTTCTTATATATAACATGGATCCGACATCAATGTATAGCATAACCCAACTGCAGACCCTGCTGAAAGACCCCGAAGAGAAGGATGACTCATCTGACGATGAACTGGACACGGGAGAGATCAAGAACACCTTCACTCCTGCTTCCATTGGCAAGAACACTAAAACTTCGTCAAATCCAGCTGAGAAGTTGCAAACAGATCCGAACGGGATTTGGGACGAGAGTGAGGTAAGTTGCGGCTTGAAAAGGAATCGACTTCCGTTATAATGAAGCGCTTTTTCGATGCGCTATGATGTTGATAATAATATATTTATCTTTCATTCAAAACCGAAATTCGCTTCTAGTCAATGGCTAAGACAATACGCACTACATCAGAAGTTTCAGTGGGAGACAGGCAGAAACAATTTTCGGATCTACTCTGTTTCGGCCCCCAAGCTTAGTGGGAATATATGTTTTATGACCCCCAGGCGCACGTGCATTATTTTTACATAGTAATGTGCAATATAACAACACATAATTTGTAACTGAGGGTCATAAAAAACACTGGGGGGGGGTTGAAAAAAATAGATCCCAATTTCCAAAAAGAAAAACAGCAGTTTTTAAATGTAATTGAGTGCCAATTCTGATAGAAAAGGTTGAGTTGTCCAAAATTTGTTTTAAAAATTCATCTATTGAGTACCGTTAACGGTCAGATCTTCATATTTAGTATGTCAACAATAATCACAACATAAATGTTTGGTTCTTCGTCAATATGTTTTAAAAGCGTCAACTCTTAGAGGCGTTTTCTTCGACAAAAATATTGAATAGTGAAACTTCATTTGAATCAAAGATAATTTGAATCTATTTTTTCCCACCCCCCTCCCCCCCCCCCCAGCTTAGTGAGCATAAATCTTTTATGACCCCCAGGCGCACGTGCTAATTTATTGCATAGTAACGTGCTATATAGCATATAAATTGTAACTGGGGGTCATAAAAAGCGCTGGGGGGCGAAACAGAATAGAACCGATAATTCAATTTGCGTTGATCAGAGTCCACATGGTGGTTTCTCGGCATCAAAACATAAAACATGATGTCTCATTGGGTAGCTATATGAACATTTTTCAGTAAAAAATTTAAATTTCTTGTTATTAGATAGAGCGCAACTAAAAAAACAGAATAAATGAGAGAGAAAAGTTTTGATTTGTTGAGCTCAAGACAATGAAAAATTGAAAAGATACTGAAAAAATTCAACTATATTGGTCAGCAAAATTTTAAAAAAAAACGCAATTTAACCAAAATAAGATTTGAATCTTCTCCGTTTGTACCCCTATCTTAGTGTTTGCGTATTACTGTGACCACCAGGAGCAAATTCCATTTTTTAATATGATTAACTATGTAAGGGCACATGTTCTGTATCTGAGAGGTGCATAACGAACTAAGGGGGAGGGGGGGGGGCAAACGGAAAAGATACCAATAAAATTTCCTAAATTTTAATACTACAGACTTCAAAAATTTCTAAATAGAGAGATGTTGTTAATTGCTCTCAAACGAAGTTTGTAGCAATTATATTAGTCCTGTCGGTCTTTTTTTATGCGATTTTTCGCTTGACCGATTTTTCGTCTCACGTTTTTGCTCTTAGAGCTTTTCAGCTCTGTTTCAGCTCAAACTGTTTTGGATACTTATACTTATACTTATGGTGTGAAGGGCGGTTCTTAGAGGTTGAAGACACCCCCACTGTTGACCCCCCTATTGCCCCACTCCCACCGCGCTGTTTCCCTCCACCCCAGTGTTGCCCCCAATCTGCCCCCGGTGTAAATCCCCCCCCCCCCCCCCCTCCGTGGCTAGCTACTTACGAACAACGGCTTGCTAAAAACGCAAATTTATACTTTTTTGCAATTTTTTTCAAGCTTTTTGAAAATTTTTGACATTTTTAGATTTTTATTAGCCCCAGTTGTCAAAAAACCTCCTCTATGGTTTGATAATACGTTACAGCATTGTTTCTAGTGGTAATGGAATGGTTTCAACATTTTAACATCTCGAATTTTTGCAATTTTTTGACAAAACGTTCAATGTTTTCCAAATTTTTGACATTTGTTTCCCTATTCAGGTCTTTTCAGACCCAAGGGCGAGAAAACATCCTAAGCGGGTTGATAATATAAGTTACTGACAAATTTTTATTGGCCATGGAATAGTTTTTTCAATTTCTTAATGTCACAAATTTCAGCACTTTTCGATAAAACTTGCCCTTTTTCATTTTTTTCTAAAACTTTTTGTAGTTTTTAAAATTTTTTCAGCCTCAAGAGCCAAAGAACTTCCTCTAGGGTTTCAAAATAGATTACTGTATAATATTTAGATTAATTGAAATGTCTTGCAAGATTTTCACATCACGACTTTTAGCATAATTTTGATATTTTTAGCCATTTTTTTCCAATTTTCTGACATTTATACTCATTAATCAGATTTTTTGACCCTCAAAGATCGGGAAGCTTCCATTAGGACTCGATAATAAGCTACTGAAAATTTTTTGTTGCGCATGGATTATTTTTCATCTTTTTAATATCACAAGTTATAGCAATTTTTTTCTATAAAACTTTAAATTTTATAAGTTAGCTAAAATTTTTCGTCAATTCTTAGGTTTCTCTAGCCTTCTAGCCTCAAAGGTCTCGAAACTTCCTCTAGAGTTTGATAATATATTACTGCATAGTTTAGAGATGTAGTGGAATGTTCTTCAAGATTTTAATATCACGAATTTAAGCAATTTTTTAAAATTTTTGCAATTTTTCTTATTTTTTTCCGGCAACAGAGGCCCTCGAACCTCCTCCAAGGTTTGATAATAAGCGGCTGCATAGTTTCTAGAGTTAATGGGATGGTGATCAACATTTTTATGACTCCAGTTTTAGTAATTTATTTATAAAATTTAAACTTTTCAAATTTCTGGAAAATTTGTATGTTCCAAGTGTATGGATCTTTGAGCCTGTGAAACTATTTCTGGCTTGAAACAGGGATATGGATAGTCTCTTGAGACATTGAATTGTTTATTATGATATTAATGTCTTGCGTAATGTCATCATCCTTGCGTAATGTCATCATCTTTCATCATCGTTATCAATGACTTATAGTTGAAATGTTTTTTTATCATAACTGATCTAACAGGCACTTTTTAGAAAATCATTGTTAATTGCTCTCAAAAGCAATTTGTAGCAAATTTATTAAACCTGTTTGTCTTTTATGCAATTTTTCGCTTGGCCGATTTTTCGTCTGACCCATTTGACTTTCGTCTTCAGAAACGGGATTAAGATGTAGTCCCCTGAGGTCACTAAACCGTGCCAACCGCTCGCCGGTCGTTTGAGAGCAATTCGCCCGACATTAGTCGGTTACGTTTATTACAGTTGGATAATTGGTTTTGATTTGTACATTCTTTGTGCAAATGACGTTCTACAAATGACGACCAATATACCACTCTCACCAAGTTTGTAAATTAAAGCAGAATAAATATCTCACGAATGCAAAGCATTGTCAAGAGAAAACCCGAGAAACTGCAAAATCTTTTCAGATATTTGAGCACTTTATTTGTCCTACAACCTTCTTAGTAAGAACGAAGATTTGACTCCGTAACATCCAATTTTTTTCAGGTTAAAGTTCAAACAACTTTTTTCCAAATGTTTTAGAACCAAACAATTAGTTCTTGTATTCAAATTCAACTATTTTTTCAGCAACAATTAAATTAACATCAAACGGCAAAAATTTTTATTTCTGGCGTCAAGTAAAGCAAGCCGATTAACGAAATAATCCAAGAGTCTTTAAGTTATTTTCTCAGCAAGAAAATTTTTAATTTGTGGGGTTTTGTAATGTGGGTTTTTTCAGCATTTAAAAATCCACTAACATCCAATCTGAATGATTTCAACAGATTGAATTCTGGCAAGGAGAACAAGTTATTCACACTAAAATCTGTGCATTTTTGTGAAAAGCAGTTTTTATCATTTTCAACATCTAATTTTTAAACTTATTGACCTATGAGCGTATATAAAAAATTGCTTCTCATGAACTAATTTGCAGAGGCTGTCAAATTAATTTGCTTATTTGAAACAGAAGTCAAAGCTGTTTGCGACTAATCTTTGCCACAAACTGGGAGCAAAAAATCAAGTAAATTAGTCAGAATCTAATTAAATCAAACCCCGACACGGGAAAGTTCTGAAGAGAATTACTTACAATTTATTCTGAAAGATAATCTTTTTGGTGTCAAATTGATCAAAAGATCGTTTAAGAAATGTAGCCTCTACTTAATTGAAATTAATTTTCACGTCTCTTTCTGTCATAGTATCTTGTAATAAAGTCCACATTGGTTGCCATACTACGACCTACTTTACCATAGATAGAACCCTGTCGTTTGAAACCATCAAACCTTAAGTTGCTCCTGTGGAGCTGAACAGAAATGCAAAACAAAAATGTTTGTCCGAAAGGGACTTGGAGTTCTGATAACCACCAAACTTGCAGCATAATTTCAACTATTGTTTATAAAACATTACCTTCTAACGTTGTGAGAATTTCTCGTAAACAATCGCCGAGCGGTTGGCTTTGGTAGTGGGCAGATGGGGCGTAGCGATGCAATCAATGGGGCTCCCGCTTGCGGGAGTTTGAGCGGGCGGAGTGATGTTCTAGCCTAGCAAGGAAGGTGGTTGAGGGACCAGGTGGGAGGGAGAGGACGAGGGGATTGGATCAAACTTAAAGATTAGAAGCGCACCCTCACACCATAAATTGATGTTTCCTCAACATTTTTTTGCTGCATCGCAACCTTAAAGCCTTGTAAGACTTTAAGAGAGTTGCTCAGCCACTTAATGGTCTCTGGGTTCCAGCTCTTTGTTGGGTTTATGAGAACGAAAAGTTAAATTGTTGGGTTTTTGCGAGAGCGCAGGACTAAAATGATTGCTACAAACTGCGTTTGAGAATAATTAAACATGGGTTAACAAAATTTCAAATTGGAGAAATCTTGAGTATTGTTTTTTTCGCGCGTTTGAACCGCGCAAAATTTAAAAGTTTTCTGACATAATATTGCCTTTGTTCCTTTATTAGGCGAAATAAAATAACAATACCGAAGTCAGCCAGTCTTTGTTGTGCTTAAAATTATTGTTATGTTTTTATTTCAGAACTACTGAGTGCAAAGTGCAATTGAATCCCCAGGTGTTACACATCTGAACAAAAGGGCAAACATTTTTGTTTGAGCTGAAGCGTGCTCAATAAATTGTAGTTTTAAGTTGCTTTGAAGTTGTGCAATCATTGTCTTTGAGATTCCATTTATTAAAAACTTTTAAAAATTGGAATGATTCGTATAGTTTAAGCAATCGATCAAGAATTATTCGTCATAATATGCGTTTATGCGAGAAGTTTCCTCCATAATAGTAATTATTTTTGCAAATATCTCGAACACTTGCGTTGTTTTGCATTCAAACGGTGAGAACCTCTTGTTTAGCTTGAATGCGTATTGCTAAGTGGGTTCCTGTGGACTTGTTTCTTCTCAATAAAAAGAAAAAATTGAGCAGATTCGTAACTAACCAGATAGTTCTCTTTATTCGTTGTATTTTTCTTCACTCACATTTCGATTTTCAAAATTTTAAAAACTCGTACTACTTGCAAATGAAGGTTTTGCTTTAGGATCTATCGATATTAGAGACGGCAACATAAAAACTACCCGATGTCGTATTTATACCTGATTTTAAAAAAATGTCGTCCATAGCACATTTTGTTTGTCCGTCCTATTCAACGCTCTTTGAAGTTAATAGATTAAATCTTTGTTTGTACGCCGAACTTTTACCCTCGTTCTAATTCTCTAGTACATTTTTTTTTCAAATGCTTGATTTCTGTTACAACTTGCTTTTTTGAGAGTGCTCATTTGTGTCTACCAGTGCAAATTTCTACGGTATAGATCAACATTTAATTTCAAAGGTCACATCGAGTTACCCAAAAAATGCCTATGAGAAATATTTTTTTGAAAATCTCAATCCTGTAAATAACGGCGTTGTTAATGTTACATGCCGGAAATTTATAGATCAAATATCATTGTTCTTGGATTACCATATTATTTTCAAACATTTGCTTGACGCAAAGCCAAAAACTCAGGCGTAAAAATTACAAATTAGACTCCGGTCAACTACATCTTAGTCTAATTACAACTTTCTTCAGGTTGAAGAAAAACCAGTGGTGGACCTAGACGATCCCCGACCTCAACCAGAGTACGACCTCAACTTCAGCCAAAATGTCTCTTCAGAGGACATGTTCCTTCAAATGGGATACAAAAACCCCTCAACGGCCTGTGCTGACAATCTCATCCTACGCATCTGGCTGGATGTGTCCAGTGCCAAAGACATAGAACTGGATGTGCGATCAGATGTCGTCGATTGTCGGACAAAATCTCATCGTTTAACTCTTTCATTGCCTCATCCGATTGATGACCAGAAAGGGAAAGCTAAATTTGACATCGATACCGGAATTTTATCATTAACTCTTCCTTTAAACCGCGAGTACGAGTTTTTACATCAATCATGAATAGATTTTACCTTATTGTAAATTTTATACTCAATGCCAGATTATTGTTAATTTCATTCAAGCCTTCAATTTGCTGCAGTATTTTTAAAATGATCATAATTCTTGAACTTGAATTCACAAATTATACGATTATACTCAATTTTGCAAAAAAAAGCGTTCTTAGCGTAGTACATTTTCAACAAGAGCCAGGGCCAAACAAGTCAACTTATGCGAACAAAACGTCAACATCTCATTTTCAATGTTTTGAAGTTCTAATATGTCTTTTGACACATTATGAGCTCAGCAGTCAATATCGCCCACCATTGTTTACGTTTTCCCACGTAAACATTACTCCGGCACCGATTCCAAACTAAAATAATGTTCTCTCTCTACCAGCTTCACTTTGAGCTAGCATGACCAAACTTCTGTTCTATTTTCATCAACAGTGCTTTCGATTGAGCCTTCATATTTGGCTGACCTCTACTCGTCTTTTTATTCAACAACCTTGTTATCTCAGCTCTCTGCTTCTTCTTTTGCTTCCACGCTTTCTGCTTCTCCATTCTTTCTTCCGCTTCTTTTTCTTTTTGCAAAATTTTCTCCCTTTTCGATTCTTCAAATTTTTCTTTCGCTTGTTTGAGTTTTTGCCGTTTTCCTCTGATCGAATTATCATCATATTTAGTTGGCTTAAACTCAGTTGTGAATTTTGAAGGCTGATTCTTAAAATATTTACTTTCGTCTGATTTTGTGGTCAAGTTTGATTGTACATCATTTTCATTATCGGTTGAGGCAGCATCAGTGAAAAGCTTATTTTTCAAAGTTTTGTTAAAATATCGCACTGTCTGTTCTTTGCGTAACTGTGTGAAGAGTTTCCCTTTAGATGTAGATCCTTTGTGATTTTTGTTGGAATAAAATGCTTTCCGTTTTTCTCTTTTTGTCCTTTCTGAAGATGGTTTTCGTCTTTCGCTATTATCCATTGTAATCTGGAAAGCAACAGAGGAATTATAATAACTATTGTCAATTGATGGCATATTAAATTTAAATTTATTTATTAATTTGGCATTATCGATATGGAAATTCAAATACGATTGTCACAATAACATCAAGCTGCGATGGCCGAGTGGTTAAGGCGTTGGACTTGAAATCCAATGGGATCTTCCCGCGTAGGTTCGAACCCTGCTCGCAGCGAATACATTTTTGCCTTCATTGTATTGAATTGCTAAGAAAGAGTTCCAGCAAAGCAAATTGTATTGACAAGTATAGATAGATAAGTAAACAAATTATGTATATGTAAAATTATGGAAATTAAGAAAAAGGAACGTTGTAAATATGATAATGTAAACTGAAGAACATTTCCGTTAATACCTCAGTAGGCTCTCTAGAACTAACATCTGCTAGGAAATAGTACTGTGGTACCAGAAAATGTACCGTCCTCACTAGTATGTATGACTCCCATTCAACATGCGATAGGGGGTGGGGTGGGTGTGTTAACGGATTGTGATTGAAACCATCAGAGTTGAATTGAATAGCGATCTAAACTAAGGAGCTATATAAAAGACATCAAATATGAGTAGAGCGGTGCTAGGAAAATTGACCGACAGCGCGTTTAGCCGACAAGAAAAAACGATAGACCACTGATAATAGACCATTGTTACGCTAGTTGATAAAATTGCGCTTAATTTCCAGGCTTGCGAAAAACCGTTTTAAATTGACCAATCGGAGCTTTAAAACCTCTACTAGCGCATTTAACATTAAACTGTCGGCTAATTTTCTCATTTTTTTGGTCGTCGGCTAAACGCCATGTCGGCCAATTCAGCGTCCATCGCGTAGACCAAGAGCTACTCAATGGGCCACAGAATATAAGGACAATGCACAGTAATTGAAGATGGTAACAAAATCCGGATCTTTTCTGCTAGCCCCCCCCCCCCCCGCCCCCCGCTTAGTTAGGCACCCCCCATTTATAAATGTGTAAACATGTTAAAGCTAAGTAATCTTATACGTGAACATATATGGGCAATATGCATTTACTAAAAGCTAGCACAGTTATGGCTTGAAAGTGTAACAGCCCTACCCCATTATTATTCCTTAGGCAGTATAATGTTCCAGCTATTAATCTATTAATCTTATAGCGCCTTTCCGCTCAAGCTTTGTTTTACTTTCGTGCCACTGGACCATAGTGTATTTATTATTGATAACACAATTTGGCACGCAATTTATTTAGCTTTTGCGTGTTTCAAGAGCTAATTGAGAATTTGTTCCGTTGGCCATGTTCCTTCGCCCAAACGACACTTGATACTTTTCTGCTTACAATCCAGTTAGTTGAGCTTTTTCTCAACAAGCTTTTATAAATAACCTATTCAGTTTAATTCAATATTCTGAAAACTTACTTTGTCGATTTTCCAAAGAAAAAGATAGAGCACAGAAAACAAGGTAAGATCAATTAAATTGAAGTTGTTAATTTCAACAAAAAAAACTAAAACAACCCAATCTCGAATCCCGCATTCGCAATTCAAACGTTCGTTTTTTTTTAATACCTACCGGGTTGTTATATTGTTGACAGGTTCGGGATTTTTTTTCCAAAATAAGCTATCCTGCAATTTTCAGGAACATCTGCTTTTTCTTTACCTTCTTTTCAAAAAAAAAAAAAAAAGAGAAAAATAACTCAAATATTCGGTCGTTTTTGTGATCTGCTTGACAGATAACGGTTGTTCTTTTTCTTAGATGAGCAATAATTGCCTTTAACTTTAGAACGCTTTGACAAATAGGTACTGATTTCAGAGGCTTCTCAAGCGTTATCCGATTTATCGGAAAATAGACGCTCCTTGCTTCCGCAGCTTCTACATTCCCAGTGTTTGTAGGTCCCACGTAGTAAGACTAAGGGGCTTAGCAAGGGAGGTTTCGGCGGCTGCTACGGCAACCTCAACGATACATAACTTAAGACGAGAGACCTGAAATCCTAAGTTAAAAAAAGTCTCTGCGTTCTTTTCTGTTATCTCTTAGAGGCCAGCTTTTTCTGGTCCCCACAATTTTGAACAACCGATATCTGACTTGCCGGTCCAATCGCAAGGTTGGAACTTTGTGCAGCATTTTTTATTTCCATGTAATTAATAACAAATGGCTGACGCAGCTCTGGAAGCTAAACTTCTTCTACCGGAGCCTTTTAACGGAACAAGTGATATTCAGGCCTATATAACACAATTCGAACTCTTGAGTTCGTTACAAAATTGGCTAAAAAAAGCATTCAATAGTGATGGAACTCCGCAACACGACAGCGCTGGTCAACAGGTTTACATTGATAAGCGTCATACTATTTTTCCCTTGCGCTTACGAGGCAGTGCTATCGAATTTTATCAGTCATTAGATGACGCAACAAAAAATGATTATTCAGAGCTTAAAAAGCAATTTTTGCGCCAATATCAGGAACCTCCTGAATTTTTTCGGTCATCCCTTGCAAAACGTATTCAAGGCGAGTCCGAAAAAGTAAGTGAATTTTTAGCTGAGCTCAAACTTCTAGCTAATAAGGCTTATCCCCAAGACACGCAGGCAATCAGAGACCATATTGTGCTTCAATCTGTCATTGATGGCCTTCACAATATTCATGTAAGGGTAGAGTTAAGAAAGAACAAGCCGGCTGACATTAACGCGGCCTTAGAATCAGCACTCCACTTCGACGCAATTTACCGTCTTGAAGCAAATGCAAATGAGACTGCGCCTTCATCTACTTCTGTGAGTTCCATTGAAGCACTTTCGCGTAAAGTTGATAAACTCATGGCCGGACAAGTTAGTTACCAACCACGTTCTCGTCCGATGAACAAAAAATCGGGTCGCAGGAGCAACTCTCCTTACAGATTGTCTCCGTTTAACAAACGCAAGTCACCTACTTTCTCTCGTAGCCCATCGCAACACGGAGAACGTCGTCAATCTTCCTCTCCGCGAAAAACGTTTCTTGACAATTCACACAGTCGTTCAATCAGTAATGAAAGAAAAGTCAGGTTCACCGGACCAACTATTTGTTATGGTTGTAATCGTAAAGGTCATACTAAAAATAATTGCAAAAATTGTTGGAACTGTGGTTCTTCTCAACATCAGCGACGTAATTGCCCAGAGTCAAAACCATACTCTAACCGATAGCTTCTTCTATCGCCATAGTCCACCTTGAAAGAGTTTGTTCTCCATTTTTAATAACCCATGGCACAAAACAAGCGTATTTTTGGCATACAGTCGCTTCTTTCCAAAATAATAATCGCCGATAATATACTGCCTGCCCTGATTGATTCAGGTGCTTCAATTAGTGTAATTCGTGCCGATGTTTTTGGCAAGTTCAGCAACTTTAGCCCTTCGCTTACATTGGAAGCATCTGATATCCAAGCATCCGCCATAAATGGCTCTATGCTTCAATTTAAGGGTATGTGCTTGCTTCCATGTCGTTGGTTTAAAAATGGTCCCATGTTTTCTTTCAAATTTTACATTTGTGCCCACCTCAGTGTTCCTTGTGTGGTCGGTTTTGATCTCCTACACAAACAAAAATGTGCAGTAGACTTCTCTCGGGGTTTATTAGATGTAGGTGACGCAGTACTGGAATGTATCAGTCCGTTGTCTCAGTGGTTTGAGGATAATTCTCCGACAACTGAGACTTCGCTTTGTTCTGTAACTTCGCGTTTCCTTATTCCACCTCGAAGTGAAGCACTCGTAAAATGTAATCTAAAGTCACATCATGCACATAAGTTTTCTTCAAGCAGTTCGCGTACTTCGTCTGACGCGACTGTGGGTTTGGTTGAGCCCCACGTAGGTTTCACCAGTTTAAACTCCCTTTTAGTGGCCTCGTCTCTTGTAACAGTTTCTCAAAATGAATTTTGGCTAAGAGTACTTAACCCTACTTGTAATTCCGTAACTTTATATCCTTCGCAAACTATTGCGCAAATCTTACCCTACAACGAGACTGTCCTTCAAACTGTTGGTTTCAATGCTGTTGACATCAATTCAGCTGAAACTTTGATGCAGTTGTTTAAATCAAAGTTCAGCACTCTCACTAAAAAACAACAAAAGGACGCTTTTAGTCTACTCAAGCAGTTTGCAGACGTGTTTGCTACCGACAAATGGGATCTAGGCTCATGTAATTTGCATAAACTGCGTATCCAGTTGAAAGATGACGCCCAGCCTAGCCGAGTGCCATACAGATCAATGAATCCTTCTAAAAGAAAAGATCTCAAGGATAAGATAACCAAACTCCAAGAAAAAGATCTCATATCTCCTACTCATTCCGAGTGGGCAGCTCCAACCGTGTTAGTTCCGAAACGTGACGGGTCATATCGTCTTGTTATTGACTATCGGAAACTAAATGCCCAAACAGTCAAAACATCGTGGCCTCTTCCGCGCATATCAGATATTCTAAATAATCTCGAGGGAAGCATTTTCTTCTCTAGCCTCGACCTTTGCAGTGGATTTCATCAAATGGAGATTGATGAAGAAGATCGACACCTTACTTCTTTCATTACGCCGTTTGGACTGTATCAGTGGAAACGGATGCCAATGGGTCTTTGCAATGCCCCTGGAGCATTTCAAAGACTAATGGAAATTGTTTTATCAGGGTTGACATATGAAATTGTCCTGGTTTATCTTGATGATATTATAGTCTTTGGTCGTTCTTTCGAGGAACACATACATCGTCTTCAACTTGTGTTCCAACGCATACGGGAAGCAAATTTGAAAATTTCACCTGCTAAATGTTCCTTATTCCAAACGAAGTTAGTATTTCTGGGTCATGTAGTCTCTGCTGACGGGATACACACTGATCCTGCTAAAATAGCAGCTGTGGAGAAATACCCAGTTCCACAAACTATTCGTCAGTTAAGATCGTTCATGGGCCTTGTTGGCTTCTATAGAAAGTTTGTTCTCAATTTTGGTTTGATTGCGAACCCTCTGTACCAATTGATGAATAAAACAACAACGTTCCATTGGACAGCAGACTGCCAAAAAGCTTTCGAGAAATTGAAAACAGCGCTAGTATCCGCTCCAATCTTAGGTTTTCCAAATGAAAAGGATCAATTCGTTCTTTGTACTGACGCATCGCTTACTGGAATTGGCGCAGTGCTATCTCAAAAACAGAAAAATGGTGAAAAGGTTATTGCATATGCTAGCAAAGTGCTGCAAAAAGGTCAAAGAAACTACTCGGCTACGAAACGTGAACTCTTTGCTGTGGTGTTCTTCACATCATACTTCAAAGAATTTCTTCTTGGGCAAAAATTTCAGATAATTACTGACCATCGCGCCCTCGTTTGGCTCTATTCGTTCAAAGAGCCTGATGCAATAGTAGCGCGTTGGCTAGAAAAATTAAGTATGTTCAATTTTGAAATTGTCCATCGGCCTGGAAAAACTATTGCAAATGCTGATGCTCTTTCCAGATTACCACCTTTGAATTTATCTGCTACTTCTGTCACATCTGTTTCTTCGTCTCCGCACTTTTCAGAAACGCAAGATCAGGATAAAACTCTGTCTGTAGTCAAATCATGGTGTCGAACAGGTGAGAAACCACCTCGATCCTTAATGTTTGGTAGACCATCTGCTTTGCAGTGTTACTGGCAGCAATTCGAGACATTGAAAATTATTGATGGTGTTTTGTACCGGCTATTTCAACAACTGGATGGATCTACACTTTTCCATCAGTGTTGCGTTCCACTTAACCAGGTTCAAAAAGTTCTTCTTCAGTTGCATGATTCACCTGCTTCAGGACATTTAGGCAATAAGAAAACTCTTGATCGGGTACGTCAGCGATTTTACTGGCCAGGATTGAAAAATGATGTGGACTCCTGGATCTCAGGTTGTGCAACTTGTCAAAAACGAAAGAATCCCAAACAATCACATCAGCAAGAAATGCAGCTCTGGGCATTCTATGAACCTTTTCTTTGCGTGTCAGTTGATATCCTTGGCCCTCTCCCAGAAAGTCGGTTGAATGAGAAATTTTATAAATACATCCTAATGATTGGAGACCATTTTACTCGCTGGTTCGAGGCTGCACCCCTACAGAACATCAAGGCTGAGACAATCTGTAGCACTTTCTTAGATCAATGGGTCACCCGATTTGGTGTACCTGAATATATTCACAGTGACAACGGTTCGCAGTTCACATCGCGCCTTTTCGCAGATATGTGCAATAAGCTGCAGTTAACCAGCTCAAGATCTACTCCTTACCACCCGCAAGGAAATGCAAAAGTGGAACGCATAAATCGCACTTTGGAAGATGGGTTGGCAAAGTACTGCGCAGAACGGCATGAAGTTTGGTCTGTTCATCTTCAATCTTTCATGATGGCCTATCGTTCTGCAGTTCATGAGTCGACAGGTCAATCGCCTTTCCGATTAGTTTTTGGGAAAGAAATGCGCATGCCTGTTGATATGCTATATCCAACATTGCCCACTCCAATTGTTGGCCATCGGGATTATGTTTTTCAACGTTTAGTTGAATCTTCCACCATTTTCGAGTCCGTAATTCAGAAAAACGGATGGGAAATGCGCCGACAAAAAGCTATCTTTGACAAAAAGAAGCATGGTCCTTCGTATAAGGAAGGAGACCTGGTGCTTCTTCATTCACCAGTGTGCTCACAGGGTCAAACTCCTAAATTAAAGAGCTTCTGGTCTGGACCTCATTGCGTGAAAAAGGTTATTAACCAAATTAATTTTGTTCTACAAGACGTCAAAACTCAAAAACAACAGATTGCTCATTACGATCGCATTAAACCTTTTACACCATCAGACCAGCGGTTGCGCAGAAATCGTTCCAACCAAACTGTAAGACCAAGTCCTCAACCCATCGTCCCTGAAGACGATGATCTTGTGTTGGTTGATTTATCTGAAAGACAGGCTTCTACCTCTGATAGGTTACAAAACACTACTAACCCTACAAGTTCCGCCATTCCGTCACCGCCAGTTTTTTTGTCAGAAAATCAAAGTGGTTCAGGTTCCACAACAGTTCCTCAACGACCGCGTAGAGCTGTTGCTGATCATGCACGGCATCCAGGATTTTTCCGTTTAGCTTATTTTGATTCAGACAGTGATGTTGAGTGATTTGTTTAGATGCTCTTTGTGCAGCAAGTGTTGCTGTTGTTCACTTGCCTAGTAGATTGCAGTTTCTCTACACTTGTAGGCTATGACATCGAGGAAGTTCTCACAACAAAAATTTACTCGCTTCTTCCGAGTGAACAGTGTACGCCTGATAAATTAAGCACCAAAAACATTACTTTTGGTGGTTTGGTTCTTCATGCGCCCGAAGTTGATATTCAAATGAGTTTTTGCATGTTTCAAGCTTCTTACGCTGTTACCGGATTAGCGCATTCTGCCCGATTTGATGATTCTGTGTATTTAAAAGAGTATTCTCGCCTAGTGCCTACTTTCTATGCATTAGAAACTTGGGTTTGCAGAGCAATTTGGAGTGGTCGCAATTTCAAACTTCCAGGTTTTGCAGATGAAAATTTTAAAATGACTGAGGGGGATCTTTTGTTTGATGGTAGACCATACAAACCTGGCAATTTCAAGGTATTTGACTATTCGTACTCTTTCATGCGTGGTGGCAAGAAAGCTGGAATTTACTTCACCTGGCCTGTGGATTGGATTACCCCAGGTGGATCGAAAATTCACGCATCTGGTGTTATAAACGCAAAATTAACCATCGGCAAAGTAGTCGCAACTTTGGACAAAACCAGCTCTCCATGGTCCTTAATCTTGACAGATCCCAATGAAAGATCCACGTCCTGCAGTTTTCCAGGTTCTGACTTTCAGCATGACTCAATCACCTATTTACCGCATTTCTACGGTCAGTGTGAGATTAAATCAATATTTGAGTTCTCTCCGGAGCATCCTGGCGTTCAGATCTCTCCTGCTGATTCAATGTATTTGAGTGGAAAAACTGCTTCCAGGGATGATTCCCGCGTCTTTTATATAGAACTTCTGAACACAACTGTTAGTGTTTGCTCATATAAGGTCCGACCAACAACCTACTCTGGTGTTTACTTTGTCATTGAACCTATAACGGAGCAACTTCCGGAAATAGATTACAACACAGATGCAATTCCAAACTTAGTCTATGGGACAAAAATTGAGTTTGTGCATGTCAACGCGCATCTTTCGCGTCAACGAATTGTAAATTTCATCAAAAATGAAATTTGCAATACGCGTCAGATGATCTTAAATGGGCTCATTTCTTTAGCGTCAAACTTGGACAATCCTAATCTCTTCCTCGGATCCGGTTCCATGTTAGGCATACATGCTGAAAAAGCGGGAGCTGTTCTTTACGTCCACAAATGTGTTAAAGTCGAAGCTCGAATTGCAGACTTCCCCTACTGCACAGAGGAAGTTCCTGTTCTTTTGGGCAATGATACGCAAATTCGTTTCATGAATCCGATAACACAAGTTGTGTATCCAAACTATACTTTGACTGCTTGTGATCCCATAGCACCTTACATGTACCGCACGTCTGAAGGCATCTGGATGCACTATGGAGATGATTATTCGGTCGCACGTACGCCCGAATCTCTAAGTGTTTTCAGCCATCTAGATTTTAGTGATAACTTACCTTCATTACACACCGCTGGTCTCTTTTCTTATCAGAACTTGAGGCAGAGCGCAAAGGCTCGGGTTCTAAAATACTCGCGCCGAACAATTTCGGGACGAGAAGTATATCTTGGTCCTCGCAGCCAATATTCTCATCCTGGTTTAATGCATTTTAATCCAAGCGTTTCCGAAGAACTAGAAAATTTGGCGGCTTGGAAATATTTGATTGATTTGCAATCTGTTGCGAGTGGTGGTTGGTACTACGCCGAGAGGTGCACTGTAATTACGCTAACAACTTTAGCGCTTCTAGGGCTCTTTATCTATATATTGAAACTTGTATTTGCGCTTAGGCTCCTTTCTCATGGAGTTCCTTTCTGGACAGTTTTCCGGCTTCTTAACCCCCTTGCGCCTTTTACGCAGATGCTTCAAAATCACATAAATAATATACACGCATCTGCGCCTGTCAATCATGACCAACTTGTCAATGAAACTGATGGGAACCCTGATAATCGCACTGTAATAGTTGATTCAATTTATCCGTCAGCACAATTAAATTCTGCCCGCTACACAACAAAAATTTAAGCACAGGTTGACTCTTTATCGCCTATAGTGTTCTGTCTTAGAAAAAAAAAAACTGCCGCTTTCTGATTTTTGTCTTTTGCTTCATTCAAAATTTTTTTCTTTTCGTTCATCAATCACTAGCAGCCCTGATGCACTTCTGTACACAAATGATTGACATTGCTTGTTTTAGATGTCGACAAGCTCAGAGTCAATCAACACTATGCCTGCTTCTCCAGGCCCTGATATTCTTCTGGACACAGATCTTCTTTCAGGTGCTTCTTCGCCTGCAATTCCGTTGCTGGACGATAGTATGGACTCTCAAGCAGATACAGGAATAACTGGCAACTGGGCAAGTGATCAGTCGCTTGAGTTCCGTCAAAACCTCTCGCAAAATCGGGATCCTCAGCCGCACACGGATGTCTGCTCATCTGCTTCTTCGGATGAAATGACAATCATCTTTTGTCCGCCTTCCAAAAACATTCCAGTCGTTCAGACTGCTTCTGCAACAGCAGCTTCGGGTTCGAGAAGCAGCCCGCTCGAAGGAAGCAATTCACGCCAGGCTATGGGTCCACCTCGCAACGGTCCCTTACGCCTCAACGGTTTGGTGTATTCAGCAAATTTGCATGCCGTGTTGCGGGTTGTTGAATTTTACCGCAATGGGAAAGTTCGCCTTCAGGATCCTTACAATGCAAGGCGAAGGCCTCTGCTGGATCCTGCGGATCTAGTCGCTATCCCTGTTGACAACTCGGCTGAAAATCGCGACCTTCGAGATCAACTTATTCGACTTCGTCGATCTCGTGAGGCTCACGAGCGTGACCTTTACCAGGCTACCAATGAGATCGACAAACTAAAAGCTCGCATTTCCGAGCTGAATCAAATGCTAGATGATTCTCGGACGGCAAATCGTCTGCTCTCCGCGAAGGTTGTTACGCTGGAGAAAAAACAACCTAAAAAGCCAAAATCCTCTAAGGTCCGCAATGCAGGGGTGAATACGGACACTATGTCTGCCTCTGAGTCCTGTTCAACGACCTGTCGTCACCTCAGAGATCTCCAAAACGAATTCCGCTCCCTGCGTTCTCAATTACTTCGGGGAAATCATAATCCACAAAACAAGAAAATAAAAAGGAAGCCTCGCTCGCGTTCTTCGAGCTCATCGTCCTCATCGGGTTCGGAGACAGAATAGTGGGACATGAGGACATGTCCTTCCTAAGCGGGGTGATGTAACAGCCCTACCCCATTATTATTCCTTAGGCAGTATAATGTTCCAGCTATTAATCTATTAATCTTATAGCGCCTTTCCGCTCAAGCTTTGTTTTACTTTCGTGCCACTGGACCATAGTGTATTTATTATTGATAACACAATTTGGCACGCAATTTATTTAGCTTTTGCGTGTTTCAAGAGCTAATTGAGAATTTGTTCCGTTGGCCATGTTCCTTCGCCCAAACGACACTTGATACTTTTCTGCTTACAATCCAGTTAGTTGAGCTTTTTCTCAACAAGCTTTTATAAATAACCTATTCAGTTTAATTCAATATTCTGAAAACTTACTTTGTCGATTTTCCAAAGAAAAAGATAGAGCACAGAAAACAAGGTAAGATCAATTAAATTGAAGTTGTTAATTTCAACAAAAAAAACTAAAACAACCCAATCTCGAATCCCGCATTCGCAATTCAAACGTTCGTTTTTTTTTAATACCTACCGGGTTGTTATAAAAGTATTACGTATTCAACCAAAATTTGTTGCATATAACGTAAGCATCAATAAAAATTTCTGTATTAGAACATTTTTGGTGTTATCGGCTACAATAAGGGCTTGATTTTTTAAAAGTTCTAAAAGTGCCTTCAATCTACCTAGACACTCTTGTTTCAATGAAATGCAAATATCGCTCTCACAATTCGCGAAAACTTAGATTGGGGGGGGGGGGTGGAAATTTAACGGCTATATAAGGCTGGGGGGGGGGGGGCTAGCAGAAAAGATCCCAAAATCCTTGGTTTTAATAGGAATTAAATCACATCAATCACATCTGAACTTACAAATTTACACCGCATGAAGGAAAGTATCTACACAGCTCTCAACCAAACGAAAGAGACGGACTTTTAAGGCACCATTTTTGGCACGCGATAGATAATGAGGGAATCACAACTGCTTCCGGTATCATAAAATAACGACCAATTTTACGCTTTAAGCCTCAATAGGAAGTGTGAATGGAATTGCATCACGCTTGTGCGTTTGAAATTCACCCATATTTCAATTACAGATATGAACACTGCGCATATAAACTTCATGTGACCAAAACATTTGTATGATCCTAAATCTAAGACACAGCTATCAACGCAGCAATTGTTTACAAAAAAAACTCCAATGTACATAAATATCAGTATTCAATTGATCACATACAAACCACAGACATAAACGGTAAATTTCGCTCTCAGATTGAGGTGCGCTTCAATGATCAGACCAAAACCAGCCATGATCAGACCCATCGGGACCACTATCAGACTTTAGCTTATTTTTTTGCCTGGTTTTCAAAACTTTGATCGTTTCGACCGCGTTTCAAAAATTCTGCTCATTTCTAGGCTCATGCATATTACTACAAACAAGGAGAATCTCTATCTCTAACAAACTGAAAGTTTCCAAACTAAATAACTTAAATTGGTTCAATTGTACACATGTCTGAAATCTCTCAAATTACTGTAAAACTTAGAACTGCAATGCTTTGTGTTCAGCCCGGGTAATGAAACAGTTTTCTGCAATACTATTTAATCGAGACCCAAATTCTGATTTTTCCGGATACAAAAGGCATGCAGGGATAATTGTCTACGTGAATCCTGCACTTTCCATAAAACAAAATCAAATAATTGCACAAGACAATCTCTGGAACAATGTGCACACGATTCCAAAAAAATGAAATTGTTGTTAAAAGATCCCAAAATCTTTAGCAGAAAAGATCCCAAAATCCTTGGTTTTAATAGGAATTAAATCACAACTGAACTTATAAATTTACACCGCATGAAGGAAAGTATCTACACCGCTCTCAACCAAACGAAAGATTCAGACTTTTAAGGCACCATTTTTGGCACGCGACAGATAATGAGGGAAACACAACTGCTTCCGGTATCATAAAATAACGACCAATTTTACGCTTTAAGCCTCAATAGGAAGTGTGAATGGAATTGCATCACGCTTGTGCGTTTGAAATTCACCCATATTTCAATTACAGATATGAACACTGCGCATATAAACTTCATGTGACCAAAAAATTTGTATGATCCTAAATCTAAGACACAGCTATCAATGCAGCAATTGTTTATAAAAAACTCCAATGTACATAAAAATCAGTATTCAATTGATCACATACAAACCACAGACATAAACGGTAAATTTCGCTCACAGATTGAGGTGCGCTTCAATGATCAGACCAAAACCAGCCATGATCAGACCCATCGGGAACACTATCAGACTTTAGCTTATTTTTTGCCTGGTTTTCAAAACTTTGATCGTTTCGACCGCGTTTCAAAAACTCGGCTCATTTCTAGGCTCATGCATATTACTACAAACAAGGAGATCCTCTATCTCTAACAAACTGAAAGTTTCCAAACTAAATAACTTAAATTCGTTCAATTGTACACATGTCTGAAATCTCTCAAATTACTGTAAAACTTAGAACTGCAATTCTTTGTGTTCAGCCCGGGTAATCAAACATTTTTCTGCAATACTATTTAATCGAGACCCAAATTCTGATTTTTCCGCATACAAAAGGCATGCAGGGATAATTGTCTACGTGAATCCTGAACTTTCCATTAAACAAAATCAAATAATTGCACAAAACAATCTCTGGAACAATGTGCACACGATTCCAAAAAAATGAAATTGTTGTTAAAAGATCCCAAAATCTTTAGCAGAAAAGATCCCAAAATCCTTGGTTTTAATAGGAATTAAATCACACCTGAACCTACAAATTTACACCGCATGAAAGAAAGTATCTACACAGCTCTCAACCAAACGAAAGAGTCAGACTTTTAAGCCACCATTTTTGGCATGCGATAGATAATGAGGGAATCAACTGCTTCCGGTATCATAAAATAACGACCAATTTTACGCTTTAAGCCTCAATAGGAAGTGTGAATGGAATTGCATCACGCTTGTGCGTTTGAAATTCACCCATATTTCAATTACATTTATGAACACTGCGCATATAAACTTCATGTGACCAAAAAAATTGTATGATCCTAAATCTAAGACACAGCTATCAACGCAGCAATTGTTTATAAAAAAACTCCAATGTACATAAATATCAGTATTCAGTTGATCACATACAAACCAGACACAAATGGCAAATTTCACTCTCAGATTGAGGTGCGCTTCAATGATCCGACCAAAACCAGCCATGATCAGACCCATCGAGACCACTATCAGACTTTAGCTTATTTTTTTAGTGGTTTTCAAAACTTTGATGGTTTCGACCGCGTTTCCAAAATTCTGCTCGTTTCTAGCCTTTTGCATATTACTCCAAACAAGGAGATCCGCTATAACAAACTAAGGTTTCACAAACTGAATAACTTAAATTGTTTCAATTGTACACAAGTCTGAAATCTCTCAAATTACTGTAAAAATTAGAACTGCAATGCTTTGTGTTCAGCCCGAGCAATGAAACAGTTTTCTGCAATACTATTTAATCGAGACCCAAATTGTGAATTTTCCGCATACAAAAGGCATGCAGGGATAATTGTCTACGTGAATCCTGAACTTTCCATAAAACAAAATCAAAGTATTGCGCAAAACAATCTCCGGAACAATGTGCACACGACTCCAAAAAATGAAATTATTGTTAAAGAATTTGGACACACTTTTTACGCTTCCAATTAATTTTAATGAACAAATTCAGTCAAATTATAACCACGGTCAAACTAGAGAAAAAGGTAGTGTAAGTGGTTGTGATGGAAAAGGCCATATTAAACACATATTCGAGACATATGCAACAAGTGGAAATAAATACTAACAAAAAAGTACAAAATCAATATGGTTTTGTCCTCCCGTGCAGTCTAACAGACATGAGATGTGAATCCACATCTTAGATCCATTTGCCTACACTTGGATCCAACCTAGCAAAGTATCTTTTTGATCCCACGCCTGCTCAATACTACATTGTGAGCGACGGAAATTCGGAACAAACTGAGAGAAAAAATGTATGACCGCGATTAAAACAGTGATAAGCTTGACATGAAATCTTATATATATCCCAACAAGAAGGAGTTGAGTGGCAAAAAAAGGAGAACTGTACCGAAAAAAATTTGACTCTTTCTTTATTTCTTATTCAGGTGGTTTTGATATGAGTACTGGTAAACCAAATGTTATTCACCAGAAAATAATTCTAAAATGACTGCTGATCCAAATAACGTGGTTTCAGTAAACGGGATGTCTAAGATTTCCTCTATTCTGGGTAACTTTGAAAAAGATAAACTACTAGAATTTTGTAGGAACAGTTAAGATAGACAATGAGTTACATCTAGGCACCAAACTCTATCTTATGTACTTAAATACAAAACAGTTGAGACATTATGAAATGACTCTTTTACAAAACCAATGTGAGTTAGAGAGAACCCAGATACTAACTATTCTGATGCTCAATGTGCAAAATAAAAGATTAGCAGGTTATATGCTTACCAGGAACCGTTCGATGTTTTTAGACACCGAAGGAAGTATCGGATGGCTATATCACTGTCCCCACTTAAATTGTCCCAACTGAAAGCTCTTGATCGTTGTTTTGAGAGAATCCAAATTTTTTTATGAAGATCGTACTATGTTTGTGTATCTATCACCAGTCAAACTTTTCCTGTGCTAATGAAATAGTGTTCTGGAGGCTATCAAAATGCCGTCCAGCATGATGGTGATGATGAAAAATCAGTTAATGCCCGCTTCGATGCCTTTCTCCTTTCATAAGGTTATGTCGCCCCATGACATTGGACAAATTACACAATTTCCCACTAATGAAAAACGAAGAGCAGGAATGTACACACCTAAGCAAATTAAACAGTTTTGGTCAAACATCATTCAAAATACCGTTTCAAGAAAAATCACCCGAACTGTAATGACTAAAGAAAGAATTGACTTTGATGATCAAAAAGTATATGTTTTCGCGAGCTCAGTGAATTTTAATCGCCAGGTGTAAATTATTCACTTCTATCTCCTACCTTTTTTGTGAATCAATTTATTCACACCTTTGGAAAATAGCCTATTAGGTTCAACGCTGTGGTGCCTATTTTCCTGTTTCCTTCCCGTAAAATTTCTGATTGATGTCTTAGTCACAATTCTTCGGGCTCTAAAAATTCACTGTTTGTCAAAGCAAACTGCAGATTTTATTAAAATTCTACTAAGAGCAACATATAACCTTTTTGCTCTTCCCAATTTTACTTCTGTATTTTTTTCGCCTGAAGAAAAGGATGATCAGGAAGAGAGGGCAACTAAAAACAGAACTGACCGCCAAAACGTAGAGTCACCCAAATACAATTACTGCACTCAAGCAGAAAACACTCAACCATTGCCAAAAAAACGCCCAAGAAATAAACATTATCCCGATTAAGTTATATCCCCCGTATAAAATTGTGCTTTTTAGCTTTAATTATTGCTAGTGTATTAATTCTTTTTTATGTTAGCAAAAAACAAACAAACAAACAAAACTAAACAATTTTTTCCTTTAGTTACCCATGGTGTCGCCACTTCCTATATTTTGCAACTTATTTTTTAATGGAGATTAATTGGGACATTGACTTAATTTATCTGACTAAAAAGTTACTGTTTTCTTTCGCTATTTTATTAGTGGAATCGTGGCTTTCTATATACCTTTATTGGAAAATATCCAAATTAAAGTTTATATTAACTTAGACTTTGCAGTTCCCGCATTTTCTACGACTAAACTGATTGGTTGAAACATTAAAGCATTTGTATCGAGAAGCAAGGACAGCTTTAATAATTTGATAGTGGACATTAAGTGGACTTTACTTCGCTCTTTGCGTGAAGTCTTATACTCTATTACTGCATGCCCATCTATAAACTTTATTCACTCTTAGTCTCTTTATTTAAATTTTAAAGAACATTTTTCATTTAATTTTGTTAAAAAAGTGAATGTAATGTTCAGTTTTGATCCAAATGAAATGTCTATCTAGGTGCACTGGAACGACGCCATCATCACAGGTAATGAAATACAGGTAATTATAAGTTTGCTTTAATCCCCAAGAGGATAAAGCAGAAAGGTTTATAGTAAAGAAAAGTTAAGACTATTTTTTCTTTTCTAAATTTGTTTCAAATGGAAGGAGGCATTATCTGAAACACCAAAAATGTGGCGAATTTGCGGGATTTTTAAACAGATATCCTGCTGCTGAGAATTATAAAATCACTAAAAGTCAGCATCGGCAGTATCAAGAGCGACAAATTTATGGTCGAGGAAAGTCAAATTCAGCCAAATCGTGCTCCGTTTGTGAAACGGAAAGTTCTTTCAGAGCGAAAAAAGTACTCCCGGAAAAAGGAACCGACGCCAAATCTAACCAAACGTGTCCTCCTCGACGATGGTTTAGGCCGTTCCCAAATGCCTACGTTAACAACAAAACTCCAAATTCACCGGGAACGAGAACAGAGAATTAACCCCCATAACCCAATGTTTATACGAACTTTAAGTTATAACCTACAGTTCGCCGCTAACAACTTTGGGAAGAATTTTTGGGAAGAATTAAGGGGTTTGGCATCATTCTTGAGGGTGATGCGAATGATATCCAGTTTTCCAACGTAGATTTATCTAACCGTGTTAACGTTTAGAGACTTGACTCCCGAGAAGCGGTCTTATTTCTTACGACAAGATAGGGGAACTCTAAAGACATCGTCGTCATACGACACTATTACTACATTTGGTATTCCCATTAACGAGATTCCAGTCAGCGACTATCAACTTAGAACGTCTTTACATGAAGCTGAAACAAATCTTCAGGAACCTCAGTTGAAATTTGACAATTTAAAGTTGGAAAACGAGAAATTATCAGATACAAAGTCCACTTTGAAAGCAATGCAAGTGAGATTAGACAACATGAGGTTGGAAAAAGATCAATTACCGCAGGACTGTAGTGATGCTAAGAAAATGGGCGACGTTCGACAAGACCGAGAAAAGGATCAGCCGATCTTCTCCATATAGAGCGACAAACTACACGGAAATGTGCTGATACTATACAGAAATATGACAAGACGTGCAATACTTTCCTGAAGAACGAAAAACTCTATTTGAAACAGATTGCTAGTCAGAGGAAAAAGATTAAAAAACTTCAAAAAAACTGCGAACCGCCTAACAAAGAGGAAATGATGACAAACCAATTCTCAAGATGGCAAATTGACAATTTTGTATAGTTGTCGCTTCTAGCTTTCATATGTTTGGTTATGATGCCTCTTGTTTAATTCTTTTGCTACCATTTGACTGTGGTAAACGGGTGAAAGTAGCACCCCAAGCGTGCGCTAAGTAGGAAACTAAGAACAGGCTGACCGGATTAAAGTCTTTTCAAAATAAGGGAACTAAAACTGCTATAAACAAAAATTACGGTTTACACCTGGTAACAAAAAAGTGTTAGTTTGACTTTTCCTTAGAAAATCACAGTTGCTATCAATTACAGAATGTAAAGTGAAAGCACTAAGCCTCTTGAAATTCCGCATAGATCTGATTCCACACATTCCAAAGCTTTTTAAATGTAAGCGATGTGTCTCAGATTGCTGTTAAGAATCAGATAATTATGCCCGAGCTTGGTTGGTCATAGAAACCGGGTTCAGTTTTATAAAAAACAAAGGTGGAAAAATAAGGAAAACCGGAAGCAAACACTGGAGATATTATAAAAACGCAGCAATTTTTTATAAACAACTCCAATGTATATAAATATCAATATTCAATTAGTCACATACAAACCAGATATAAACGGTAAATTTCACTCTCAGATTGAGGAGCGCTTCAATGATCAGAACAAAACCAGCCATGATCAGACCCATCGAGATCACTATCAGACTTTAGCTTATTTTTTGCCTGATTTTCAAAACTTTGATCGTTTCGACCGCGTTTCAAAAATTCTGCTCATTTCTAGGCTTATGCATATTACTACAAACAAGGAGATCCTCTATCTCTAACAAACTGAAAGTTTCACAAACTGAATAACTTAAATTGTTTCAACTGTATAAAAGTTTGATTTCTCAAACTACTGTACAAATTAGAACTTCAATGATTTGTGTGTTCAGCCCGGGTAATGAAACAGTTTTCTATACTATTTAATCGAGACGCGATTTCTGGTGTTTCCGCATACAAAAGCCATGCTGGGATAATTATCTACGTGAATCCTCAACTTTCCATAGAAAAAATTAAGTTATTGCGCAAAACAAGCTTAAAGTTCAAGAAATTCGAATTTTTTGGTTGGAGCAAATTAAACGCTTTGTGCAGCAGTGCTCGCTGAATAATTAAGCCAAGCTGTTCAATTGGTGATTGAATAGCTACAGTTAAATTTCTTATATTTGCAAAAACGCTTTTACGTCCAATTATGTAAGTTTACAATACAAAATCTAGCAAAATTAGCTCAAACTTCCCATAGAAAGCTCCCTAGCACGATCTTCCAAACGAGATAAGAAAGTTTCACGCCAAGAAAACTTAACCAATTCTGCCGTATGTTTCCGAGTCAAGGCAAATATTGATTTTGGTTTCCAAAACCATGCTAAAGGCGAAAACAAAGAAGTCCTGTGAGTGAAATGAACCAAGACTATGTACAAAGAAATTATAGCTGTAACCGTTTGTTATTCTGATTATGAAGTATCGCCAGATTTTCACACTCGCTCAATTTTTCAGATTTAAGCTGGCACTCACAACGTGACTTTGAATGTTGACCCCCAGTTACATTTGACACGGATCTTGAAGATCCCAGCAGTAGAGCAGAATCGACTGAGTTCTGTTCGGTTCCAGCATCAGCCCTCGAATTGGAATTACTCTTGGAGTATGTGGAACTAATGCACATCGGAGGCGGCTGCATTGTAGATTTACTGCACTCGTAAATATACTCAGGTGGTGCATTTTTGGCAGTTTGTAAAGCGGGCGTTCGCGTAATCTAGTGAATCATTTCGCAGATTGTAGTAGTCATGACTGATCATGTTGAGCGATTGTTGGATTTTAACTTCAACGGGAGCACCTTAAATATAGTTTTTTTTTCACGGTTGAAAGAGTTAAATCCTAGCCAACGAGCGCGTGGTTTCACCTTTGGAATTCAACCCAATTAATGGGATAAGATAGAAAACAACTTTCGAAAATTGCGAACACGGGTATTCAAAGAAGTAGAGAAAATTAATATTTTTTATTGATAATCACTGTTTTATGAGGCACTTTCAAAGCTGAAGACGCGAACTAATAGTTCTGCCTCTATGAGCAAACAATCAATTGACATGAATACGAAAAAAAATTGGTTGCAAGCTTTTGATCTTAGAGAGCTAAATTTACGTCCATAAATTGAATATCTCTTGATATTAACAAAATTTGCAAATAATTGTCCTTCTATGAGTTACTACTAAGTTAAAATTATGGGTTTCCAGAAATTCTACATGACTTTACCTTGATCAGATACAGTTTGGGCACTTGCGTCGCTACTCGTAAACGATTGTTCATTTGTATTTCTCTCAATTGGAAGTGTACACAAACAATTATACAGCAGATCAAGACAACAAAACACAACTGGTAAACACAGTAAAATAATTCCTAGGAAAAGTAATCTGTAATCGAAGATTGATTCCACGGACACGCTCAATATACTCGCGTCTCTAGATCGCAGTTCGCGAATTTCTTCCAGATATTTTTCCTTCGAACAGCATTTTCGAATTGTTGGACAGCATTCGCTTTCAACTGCACACATATTGCCACAAATGTCGGTTGATTCTTTAGATTTGGAGGATGATTGCACATATTGGAATTGCACAAAGATGATTGATAGAACGAACAAATAAAATGGACGGATGCTCGGAAGCATTCCTAATCGAACGTCTGAGTCCATTTAAGTACTATTTCATGACAAACCTGAAGTGTGCAAGAATGTGTTCATAAGTCAGTCCAAAAGTAGAAATATAAACCCAAGACTCAAATGGATACATTATATGCTAGTTACTTCGCAGAAGACAGCGCAACCAAATATCGGCATATATTAAATTTAGATGCCTTAAATACTTGATTAACTGTTTACAAAGCTGGCAACCAGCTGTGATCTGTTTAGAGAACACATGCCTGTCACTGGCGTAGCGAGCGTATCTAATAAAGATGTTTTTGCAGCACTTAATCTATCACAAGCAGAACTATTCCCGTACTTGAAAGCAGTATTGCTCTTTGCATTTTTGAAACTTCTTTTTCGTGTCACACAGCCATCTCATCGAAGAGGACTCCAATTTCTTCGTTGTAAAATGTGACGACACAATTTCTGACAGCTTATCAGAAGCAGATTAAACAAGGGGGAGATTATAAATACATCAAATTTTTTTTTAGCAGTTTTAATTAATCAACAATACCAACCACTGAAAAAAGTCCATTGAAATAACGTTCTTGTTCTAGCCTTTATCTGAATATCAGCCATTCAGTGATTAAACACCCGAAATGAATCAACGTTATTCTCCGTAAGAGTACCACATACAAAAAGCATGCAGAAACATCTCATGACGAAAGAGAAGGACCAATTTGTCTTTAAAATGCCTCTAAACATTAAGATGTCTCGAGTTTCCTTTTTGTTTCCTCTGATCGATAGTAATTGAATTTCTACATGACAGACACCAATCAGTCAACAAACATCTATAAAAAGGTTGCGATGTTATTTCTGGTGAGCAGAGAAAATCGAAAAGACAGTAGATCGAAAGCTTCCCGCGAAAGGCTTTAGCACGCTGCGGGAAGGACTTCACATGAATCTATAAACCGAAAGTTATGCTCCATAGTTAAATAAAATTGGCTATTTGAATGTGTATTTAAATATCACATTCGATTTGCTGTCCCAAAATTTTCCTTTCGATTTTCTGTCCTAGACTCCTAGTTCGTACACTTGCGGAGTTTTGGAGCAGTAAATCGAAACATGCATAAATTATACTGCCACAATTTCTTTTAAATAATGAACTGTTTCAACGCATGAGAATTGAAGTGTTCCGATTAATTTAAAAAAGGCTGCAGACACTAATTTGAAAACGCACACTAAGAGCTCAAAGAGGGCACAATTCTGAAAATCAGAAGCTTTACAAAACCGCTAAAATCACCTAAGTAGAAGATGATCTTTACATTACATCAATGACTAATAAATAGATGAGCAAAAGCATTACCGGAAACATCCGACTGACGTAGGACCATCTGCTTATTAAAACTACTAGCGAGTGGATGGCTTTCTCGCCACATATCTGGGGAGCAGGGAGGCTAGCTTAACTGAAAGAGGAGGAAAGGAGTCGGAAAAAAAGGGGCGCATTAGGGGGCGGGTGGGTTGAGCGGAGTTTTAACAGTACCTCTTCACATGATTTTAATTCTTCTCAACATCGTTTGAATACTCAGAAATTAATAAAACTCTACGGGAACTGCTCAGCGACTTAATGCACACAGGGCTTTACCTATTTTTCCTGTCTTTGAGGACGAAAAGTCAAATAATCAGACAAAAACTATCTGAGATCATTAGGTAAGTAATACTTTTCAGAAAGACTGCAGGAGTTGAGTACTTTTTTATCACTGTTAGTTCCATGATAAGTTTTGAAAAACAACTTTATTTTTTTTTGTGTTTGAATTGTTCAGTACTATTTTAAAATGATAACTGATTAATCACTCCTGATATACTCAGATCCGGGTAATAAGATTACCGTCAAAAATTATCTTTTAGAAGACGCTTCCTGATCGATGGCGGTACCGTGAAAGACTTGCAAATAGTAGCTACTTTCAACTAACATCTCTAACAGTTCCAAATACGAAATTCTAGAAAGTTCTTGCTTGTTAAATTGTATAATCAGCATTGTTTTGTAAATTCTGATCAGATATTTTTCAAGCTGAAAAATGTTTGCAGGGCTAAATTCAATCGATATCATGTGGACCTTAAAATTCAGTTTTGTCATCGCGCAAAAGTTGAATAACAATTTTAAGTGAGGCTTTCTCCAGTGTCTTGCACACTTTTAATAAGAAAACGTGCCAAGACGCAGTTTATAAACAAGAAGATTCGCATATTAATGAGGAAAAGAAAGTAGTTTTCGGAAGTTAACATATCTTTAACTAAAAAAAAAAAACGATATCTTCAGTAATTAAATTACTCTGAACGACAAACACAAGGACAAAACAAGCAATAAAACACTAACAGCAATGTTTAATATTATCGGTAAACAACTACACAGGACTTAAAAATACTACCTAGTAAGCACAATAAAATATTATAATAAATGGACAGCGCCACATTCGAACGTTGACCAAAAGCTAAATAAAGAGACATAATACTGCACGAAAAGTAAATAATGATTTAAAAAAGTTCTAAGTCTCCTACATCAAGGCTGGTTCCTAAATAACGTAAACATAACTTGCATGAGGTCTATTTCAATTCGGAAAATTACAAATTTGAAGAAATAATACTTGTACCCGCATTGATAACACCGTTTCCTACAGCAACGGGTTTCCAGGTAACAAAAAACTGATCTTATAATACAACTGCTAGAGAATAACGCGAAGAGCCCAATTGGTAAATAAAAACTTCATTTTCTCGGTAGATGAAGATTTGCTTTCACAAATTTGACACTTCATTGGTATAGACTATCGAAGACAAGCAGTCTTGAAACATCCCTAGTGTTGAGCGGATTCAAATTTTGCAAGAATCTTGCAAGATGATTCAAAACTCGCAAGAATCTTGCAAGATATCAATCAAGGCCGAAAAAATAAATCGGGGTACAAATGTTTTAGGAAACATCTTTGCAGCAAATTATTGTTTATTGAACAAATTAAAAAAACCTAACTCAATGAGAAAAAATTTAGCACGGATTCAAAATCTTGCAAGTTTTGAATTCTGGAAAATTTATTTGTGCATAATTGGTAGCTGAAACTAACCGAAAGCCAAATGAAATGACTGATATCAGTATTCTTGATCAGCAAAACTGAACAAAATTGACTTTTTTTAAACATCTTTTGAATGTGAAATCTTGCAAGAATCTTGCAAGTTTCTTGCAAGATATTGAATTCAAATTCAACTTTCCGACAAATAAGTATAGACAACTCGAGGCACTCAAGTCCGTCATTTTACCTAATAAGTTCAATTTACCTAATAAAAGACGAAAACACTTTCAATCTTTTTCTCATTTTTCATTAAAACGAATTATTTTTAGAGAAACAAACAGTTGGAATTTTTTGTTACTGATCCTGTCGGTAATTCAGCATGTTTTTGTCATAAAAAATTCCAATTAATGAGAGGTCTAATTACCTTCTTTTTCAGATTTCAATGAACCTATATGATGCCTTCAGTTGATAGTTATGGATGTTAATGTCCAAGAGGTCTTTTCATTCAAAAAATATCGGTGTATTTTTGAAGTTTCAATTTTTGTTTTTCTTTCATCGATTTGTAGTTTAGTCTTTATCTAAGCAAATCAACCTCGAATTTCTGGTAAATTGAACATCAACTTTGTTTTTGATCTTATGCTAAGTAATGTTTCTTTTTAATGGCAAAGAGAAAGCAACAGTCGGTATTTTTTATTACTGATATTTCGCAATGTACAACAACAAACTAATAGTAGAAAACGATATAATAGTCCGTTCAACCAATCCATAATTCATCACATATCAAGAAAAAACTGTTTCAAAAAGATGGCGTTTCCGTCTTTGGCCTTTCCGTCTTATGGTGCTTTTAATAATTCTTGTTCGAGTTATTTTTTGTCAGATCACACAAAACACCCCGGCCTCTGGGGCGAGGTGGGAATTTTTTCCACTTCGCCAGGGAGGTCTTGGGTGTTCATTAATTAATGAGTGGACTTGATTTGCGTTCAGAATTGTCCGCGTGGCACCCTTTTGTCGTTTTGCTTAATTTTGCGAGAAATTGGGGTCTCCCACTAGCCCAAAAGTCGGTCGTACGCTTCATGTGTTTGACGATTACTCTAAAACTACTGAACCAAGTTGAACGGACATTGTCTTGTTTTGTTGACAATGAACCCTCCTTGCTTGCAGTGTTTAGTTAAATATACAAATTGGCCTAATAAACAAGTTATTATTATTTAAATTAGAAAAAGTCGAAGTAAAAATTAGTTCTTTGGGGGGCACGTTGATATTTTCTGATGATTTTCCTGAATTACTCTGTCAATTTGGCCGGTCCTAGTCGCGTTTTCTTAATAGTTAGTTTTTCAAGGTCTGCAAACTTCAATTGTGTCAAAATATCCTGATCAAGTTGTATTTTTTAAAATTTAGAAAATTAGGTTGTTTTAGGGTTTTTCAGTACTGATGTAGTTCTTCTTTTAAATTGCGTTGTCGTTGCTTGCAATTTGTGTTTTTTAGGCTTTTGAGTCCATGAAGCTCTTCGAATCTTTAGTTTTTGGGAATTCAATATTTTTCCATTCTTTGCGAAATCATGAAATTCTTGCTTGAGTTCTTATTTTATCAAAACACACAAAACACCCTGGCCTTTAGGGCCAGGTGGGATTTTTTTCCCACATTGCAGTGAAGATCTTGGGTGTACAATAAGTTGTGAGTGAACTTGAATTGCGATCAGAATTGTCCGCGTGGCACCGTTTTTAGTCGTTTTGCATAATTTTAGTCGTTGTGCATAGTCGTTTTGCACATGAAGCGTCGTGGGGTACGCTTCATGTGTTTCACGAACTCTCCAAAACAACTGAACAAAATTGTCGACTTTTGTTGACCTTAAACCCCCATTGCTTAGAGTGTTTAGTTGGTTTCTCAAAGTTTCAACTTGCAAAAATTTGAAGTAAAAATTATAGTTTTGGGGGCACGCTTATTGTTTCGGACAATTTTTCCTCAACTGCTCTACCAATTTCACCTAGCATAGTCGCGTTTTGTGGACTGTAAGTTTTCTAAAGGTCTGCAGTTGGTCTTTAAATTGGCCTGCTCAGAACGTTATTCAGCTGTAAATTTTAAAAATTTAAAAAATAATGTTTTAATTATTTTTCCGAACTGATGTAGTTTTTCTTTTAGATTGGGTTATTATTGTTGGCAGATTGTGTTATTTAGGATTTTTTGGGCCCATGAAGCTTTTCAAATCCTTAGTTTTCGGGAATTCATCCTTTTTTCATTTTTGCGAAATCATGAAATTCTTGTTTGAGTTCATTTTTATCAGAACACACAAAACACCCTGGCTTTCAGGGCGGTGGAAATTTACTACCACTTCGCAGTGTCTGACGAATTCGCCAAAACTACAGTACCAAATTGGACGGGCACTGTCACGTTTTGTTGGCCTTAAAACCCCTTGCTTGCAGTGTTTAGTTGGTTTCTCAAATAGGCCGTATCGAAAAGTGATTAAATTTGAAAAAAATTCGAATCTTTGGGCTGTTCTGGGTGACCCAAATTTTGATACAAAACACGCGATTTACGCAAAAAATGTTACTGTTTCAGAATCTTCAGTTAGTGAGTAATGTCCCCATATATTTTCCATAGTAATTTATGGAATTGAGATAGTCAAATTCGGCTCTCAAGTCCGGTCATCTCGCTTTTTTGGGTCATCTGGCAGGGTACCTGATTTTTTGCTATAACGTCTTCTTGAGTGCACCGATTGTGCCCATTTCTTAATATAACGCGCATCCCTAGCAGTGCCACAAGATACTAAGAGGGTTAATTTTCGTTCTGCCGTTTTAGAGAAATTGGCCAGTATACTTGCCCTCTATTTTAGCCCCAGAAGCGGTTGACACCATCCGACACCACGTTGAAGCTTTCAATTTTGTTTTTCGGGTGAGATAAATTAGTGTTTTCAATATCCCAGCTAAAATTCGTGATCTTTGTTTCAGGCGTTATCGAGAAATTTGTGTATTTTAGCGAAACGTCAGTTGCTTTGAGTCAATTTTGGACTTTGGTACCGTACTTAGTTTTGCTAAAAACTCGTAGAGTAAACCGATTTTGGATCTGTTTATTGAATTGAACTTGGCTTGAGCCGTATTCTAATTCCTGTGATTGGCAAATTTATTCTTTCAGGCGTTTTTGAGAAATTGGGCCCGAAACATACGGTCGTTTTGACTTCCTAGTGATCGCCGCATTTCACGTTTCTATTCGCAACTTTCATTATTTCAGATCGATTGTGAAGTAACTTCATTGAAAGTAAAGTAGCACAACCAATCACATATATATTGACAGATTGTGCAACACGCAAGGATTGAAATGTGAGTTATAACCTCAAATATTAACTGATAATTGGAAAAAAATGCCTATTTTTAGCTTTGAATCACATTTTTATGTTGAGTTGCAGTGCAAAGTGTTGCGCTCAGATAGCAAGGAGATTTCTTTAGTAGTTGAGCCCACACTGTAGTGTGCTGAGCACAGAAAGCTCTTCGCGCTTATTTTGGCTTCGTACTATAAAAAAAAATGTGAAGGAACGAACCAATACTCGTGCTGTCGTGCTCGTTCTGGTGTAGTGGTAGTAGTATTAGTAGTATCAGTAGTAATAGTACTAGTAGTTGTAAGAGAATTCACTAAAGTGGATTTCCGAAGCAATAGTTACCAAGCAGTGCTACCCTGAATTCTACTATTAGTAAGTTTGTTAAAAAGGTGCTTGTACAGTTTCATGAAAACTGATTTGCAACCAATCAAAGACATAATCAAATAAAATGAGGGCCTAGGGAGGAGCGTCGCTGCCCGAAGAGAGTCCGATAGGGAAAGAGTTTTTGACTTAGCTTGTATACCAATTAAGTTTTTGATACCTCGTCAAATTTCGGGCTCAAAAATATGCTTGCGCAGTTTTATAAAAAGTGATTTTCAATCTAGTCAACGACTTCCTCAAATGAAATGAGGGTCGACATAGGAGTGTCAAAAAATTAGTAGGCTCTAACAGAGAGGTAATATTTGATCTAGGTGGTCTACGAACAGAGTACTCAATACGTTGTCAAATATCGGGCTCAAAAATATGCTTGTGCAGTTTTATAAGTGATTTTCAATCTAGTCAAGAACTTGCTCAAATGAATTGAGGGTCGACATAGGAGTGTCAAAATTTTAGTAGGTCCTAACAGAGAGGTAATATTTGATCTAGGTGGTCTACGAACAGAGTACTCAATACGTTGTCAAATATCGGGCTCAAAAATATGCTTGTGCAGTTTTATAAGTGATTTTCAATCTAGTCAAGAACTTGCTCAAATGAATTGAGGGTCGACATAGGAGTGTCAAAATTTTAGTAGGTCCTAACAGAGAGGTAATATTTGATCTAGGTGGTCTACGAACAGAGTACTCAATACGTTGTCAAATATCGGGCTCAAAAATATGCTTGTGCAGTTTTATAAGTGATTTTCAATCTAGTCAAGAACTTGCTCAAATGAATTGAGGGTCGATATAGGAGTGTCATAATTTTAGTAGGTTCTAACAGAGAGGTAACATTTGATCTAGGAGGTCTACGAACAGAGTACTCAATACGTTGTCAAATTTCGGGCTCAAAAAATATGCTTGTGCAGTTTCAAAAATCTCATTGAGAGAATGACACAACCATAGTAGAACGGTCCTTGTTAATGAACGAGCTTTCGTAAGTTTAGCGTTAATAAAAACTGCCAGGAAGTGTTCATTATATATTGGTTAGAGTTTTAGATAAAATTTGAATTGAACTGTTGTGGTTTACCATGTAAATAAGCTTGCGCTTTGTTTTAAATCAATCAATTCAGTTTTGACTTCTGCTAAAATAACAAAAGTTTTTAGGATTTCTGGTTCTGGTACATGCTTTGTTTAGATGGCAACAACAACAAACGAGCAAGATGTATATATCATTGGAGACTCCAGCCTACGACACATTTTACGTCGAAACTGTTGAGCGACAGAAAACTAGCAAGATTGCCGATTCGGGTTGATGCTATTAGCGGAAGGAGAGCCGGCGACCTATCGGCTTCAGACGTCGAAGGAGCTGCGCGGTACCGCTTCGTAATTTTGATGCTCGGTATAATGATCTGTCAGCATTTAGAGACCCGTTTCACCAGTGATGTAGCTATCAAGTTATCTCTTTCAAGGAAGTACTTGAAGAAAAAAGTTAGGGTTAAAAAATGTTGCCAAGAACCGATGTGCAGCCCGAGCTTATAGCAGCAACCAATGCAATCTTAAAGCGACACTTAGGAAGAAACTTCTTCTCTAATATGACAATCAAGTCCAAAGGAGTGTATTTCGACGAAATAGAGGACGGTATCACCCTGTACAATCCGGTCAAATTGATTTTTTACGTGAATTATTCCGAGCGTGTTAAACATTTGGTTTTAAAATTTGCCCCAAATCCATCTTGCCACAAGTTTGAAAAACTGCCCCCGAGTTTGAAAAACTGAAACTGCTGATTTAGCTTCAGCAAGATTGCTTTGTTTCTGAGTTCTGATTCTTAATATTTTGAACTCCTTTTGTTTAATTTATTAAGGCCTTAAATTTGCTCAAAGAAATTTTTTGTTAGAAGAAATTAACTTCTGTTAATATTAAATTGCGCTCTAGCTTTCATTTGATAATATTCCTCGAAGTGTCTCAACAACTGGTTGAGGCTGCGTTTATTCCATGCAGAAGATAAGCTTTAAATCTCAAACTAGTGTCTCGTTATTTGTTTTTGCATTGACTGCCGCTATGATGAGAACTGAGAATTATTTTTAATTTTCCTATTATTAATATTTATACTATTATTATTATTTTTATTATTGCTAATATTATTATTATTATCATTATTATTATTTATTATTGTTATTATTATTTTTATTATTATTAATTATCATTACTATTATTATTTGATTATTATTATAATTATTACTTTTAAAACAATTATCATTATTACTATTATTATTATTACCATTATCATTATGATTATTATTATTATTAAAATAATTATAGGGTCGCGTTATACAAAATCCAAACAAAATATGAAGGTTATTTCATACAAAAAAATATGGAGGGCTGATCATACATGAACTTTCTAGTGCTCAATTTTTTATGAAGGAAACAACTTTTGTCTGCGAAATATTAAAACAGTGGTTTAAATTAAGACCGCATGCTGAAATTTGTTGTTCTCAACAGAGAAAAAATTTCATCAAAATGAAAATTTGTTCGATTAACTAAGAAAAATAATGAGGTCGCATCATACACTAAAATTCATTCCAGTTCGTGGGTTCAATCTTAAAGCGATATCAAGATCACATGAGATTCCTTTACGAAAAATCCAACCAAATTAACAATTTGGTACATTTTAAAGGATTTTCAGAAAAGATCATTTGCAATCATTAGATCGCATCATACAATTTATTTATCAAAGTTTTAAGGGATGCAGTTTTGAATTCAAAAATCTCACCTAGACTGTTAATAAATAAAAAAACATGATACGTTTCTCGACAAAAGACGTTAGCTTTCAATAAAATTAATAATTTTATATAATCAGGGTCTAACATACAGCTCAATTATTCAGTAAATAATGAGGGCGTTCCACAGTCTCAAAAATCATTGAGTCCTGTTTTGCTGATATGTGCATTTTCAGCTATATACTTGTGATTACACTCCATTGCAGCTTTCGTTGCACTTGTGGATGCTAGGCTAATGTCTTTTTGCACCAGAGGAGGCAATCCTTTGAGTGAATTTGGATAAAAAATTAGTTTCTTTATGTCATCGCAAACGGTAATTTATTTCTCGCGCAGCCGTTCGTCAAATCTCACGACACACTGAATGCGTTCATAATCTTTTAACTTGGAGTACCAAGCCCCATTGCAGCTAATTTTCTAATGTGGCTCTCTAGGTAGACATGTACCTGGTACAGATTTTGGCAAACTTCTTATGATCTTTTAGTCAATTAACGCAATCTTCCGTTTCTCTTGGATATGCGAGCCGTTGTGATCTCAAGAGCAACCGCATGTCTCTTTGTTTCATTTTCGCTTCCCTTGATTCCTTGTGTCTGATAAATCATCACTTTCACCACCTGTATCATAAATTACCACTGAATTTATCAAATGTATCTAAATTTATCAACTGTATTTCCACATTGCCTGAAAACGATTCTCTTCACAATCAAACGAACATTACGATAACCCACAACTATATAACTCATACGAAAGCTTCTATTGCAAACAACCCCTAATTTTGCTCCTCATATACAAACTCGACAAACAATTTGCTATAGCCTGAGTGGAGATATTGCTCTATCAAAGTCAGTTACTTTGTCGCAATTCAAACTATAATCATTGTTTCACCTCATTTTCTGCACTTAGCTCTACGGTACATGCTGGTTAAAAAACGCTGAGCGATTTGCATATTGATCTATTACTTTTAACTCTTCTTGAGACATCGAACAAAAAATTTCATCTAGATCTGTGAAAAAACTCGTGGACTCTGACCTGAAATCTGCACTTCGTACTTTGAATCAAAGACAAAATATCAGCAACCAGTATGTTCGTGATCAATTTATTATTATTAATATTATTTTTATTATTTCATTATTATTATTATTTTTTTAATAGTATTATTATTTTCATAATTATGGGGACCTATCAAACACACCAAAATTAAGTGGGAATTATCGAACACAGGGAACTATTGAGATCGTATCATACATTGAATTCCTCAAAGTTGAAAACCTTTTGAACTAAAAATTTTTACATGTCTTGTGTGCGGTTCTTATCCAAGCCTAAAACAGATCTGCATGCTGGATTCAGGCTCTACACAAAAATTAAAAACCAATAATAATTGACCACAAAGTTTGCATGGCAAAATGTGATTTATTAAGGGCGCATCATACACGTTTTTGTGATTCGACCACTCAAGGCCTGAAATCTTAAGAACTGCTTGAAGAGTAAAAACGAGGCCTCTTTTAGAGCTCCTTTCTAAAAAGGCTGTTTTTGAGCAGTTTTCAAAAAAATTTTAATTAATTTAGGCGCACTATACAGCCCATTGATGGAAATAAGTTGTTCCAACATTTCTGAATGCGATTAACTGGACATTCCTCAATCTGTCTCGCAAAACGTAACTTTTTACCTTCAGATTTGGTCTTCTTCACTCATCGTTGGCATACCGATCGATACCCGTCGTTGTCAGAGCGACATCTGTGCCATCCATGTACAACTCATTTTTCATCAGTAATAGTGTATTCATTTGACAATTCGGATGCAATCAGTTTTTTGAAGTCTGTCTCTCGTCAACCTAGTTCCCCGTTAAAACAAAACAAAGTCACCCTTCGAAAATGAATCTCTGGCAAAAAAATCTGCAATTTTTTTATCGAAACAAATTTTACAAAAAAATGTCTTGATCTGCATAGATATTTATTATTCAATCTTTGTCAAAACTTTGCAAACTATGCTTCTCGTTTCTCTCTTTGGCTTCTATGACTGAACTGAGCGTAGCAACGGTAATTGGGTTATCTAGTTCAGCGAGTAAACTCAATTTTTCCAGTAATCCATCAATTATTATCTTGCAAGATTTCATGCAAGATTCTTGCAAGATTTTCAATTCTTCGATCACTAAGGATATCCCTTGCATTAAAAACAAACTGACAAACGTCGGACAAACTTCTCTCGAACGACAGGCGGGGCATTTCAATTTAGAGGGGGCTCTAGCCCCCGATAAATTTTTATGGGTGCAAAAACAAACTTCCACCAATGTTCGAACCCGCAAAGCTTTTGTTTTAGTAACACATATAATTTCTGAAAAAAAAGCAATTTAGGTGCACCGGCAGTTGCACTCAGCTACTGATAATTGTGAATGACAAAAATTTAGATCACGCAAAACGAAGTCAAAGGCGCAAAAGTCACTCGAAAATTTAAAATAGTCAAGCGGAAAATTTTGCATGAAAAGGCACACACGTTCACAAAAATTGCTTCAAACTTCATTCGAGAGCAATAAACAAGATTCTAAATCACTAATTTGGCAATTTTAGATCATGATACCCATTACTGGCAAAGAGAAGAATCAGCAATCAGCTTCCATGCACTCACGAGACGGCGAAAGACTGTGGAAATTAACTCTCGCAACCGAAGAAGACACATCAGTCAGGGCCAAAGGAGAAACCACATGATGCGAGCTTCCATATCCAATCCTTGGACCACTCATTAAAAGCCCGTTATGGCCTCGATTGTCAACTGTTATTTGTTCACGCTCATCAAAGTCGCAGAACTGATTCTGTTGCATAGTTGTATTTTGACCTCTAATGATGTCACGATTTGCAGGCTGGAGTGTTGAGAACTTCAAACTTGAGCTTTTCGGGATAGCACCACCGAGGCGGTTCAAAGTAGCGACTCTCATTTGGTTGTTCATTGCTGAATGCGACTTACGCTCTGTCAAAACAGGCGATGTCCTACATGATTGACAGTTACGTTCATTATTGTTCTCTGAGCATTTTCTGATTCGTTTCGATGGTGAAAGATTGTTTGTCGACTGAGACTCAAAAGTCGGCTCTTGTAAGCTCAAATTCAGTTTTTCGTCCTCGTGGAACAATTTGAAGCACTCTGACCTCAGTAACTGAAGTTCACGTTTAGTCAGTGTCAGAGATTTGTCAGGTCGATTTTCGGGCGAAGACGAAACTGAGTTTAAATCTTTGATCAGAGCAGTTCGACTCTCACCTCTTGCATCATTTTGTTCACTCGTATCTGAGCCCTCTTCCATTTGAATTTCTTCAGGAATTACTGATTCCTGAATCAAATTACTGGAGGTATATCCAGAACCTCTTTTGTTGCTTGATTGATCAGGCTGCTCTAATTCTGCTTCGACAATTTTATTTCGATCTTTGTGATCATACAGTAAAGGATAGCATCTTTGGAAGCAAGTGCAAATGTTGAAAACCAAGTCTGCAATGCAGCAGATTAAGCAAGCAGTTATGATGATAGCTACACAAATTATCATTCCAGTTTTCCATCTATTGTCCGAACTGAAGTCACCAACTGGGAAATCACTGCTGGAATCGATGCTCTCATGTGCTTTTTTCTCTTGTTGTAGAATTTTTTCAACTAATTTGCGTCTGTCTTCGTCGAAGTCAGAATCTGAGCAGCATCTCTCGCCACCCACTACACAGCAGTTTATTTCACTCTTGCCAAATGCGCATATCTAAACGAGTATTCAAAAATGAGCAGCATAAGACTTCGAACTTTTTCAGTTGTGCCCCCTAGTCTGCTATGCAACCCCGCGGCATTACACAGTAAAACATAGCTACCAGATTGTCGGAAAATAGCCATCATTGACCCCCTTAAGGCCCATCGCAAAAAAGAAGAAAATGATACCAACTTAAAGGTTCTTTGTCAAAAAGTGTTCCAATTTGGTAAGCAGTTTAGGTTCGATTACACAACGATACCTTTAATCGGCTTCCCATTAAAGGACTATTAATCTTAATGCTAATGTCAGCTACTACTTGCTCACATGAACTTCGATAACCAATACACTATTACTAAATGACTGGGCTTTTTTTTTATTTCGCCTTTGACCAAATTCACTATATTTTGTAACTTCATTTGGATGAAGTCAAAAAACAGGACAAAGAACTTGATACAATTATCAGTTAGAAGAATGATCTATGGAGATTTGATAACTTGATGATTTATTTCTTCAAAAAATCAGGTCTCAGTGCCGGCCGGGCCTTTATCGGTTTACCCCATTTTATTTAATTTTGCTCTTTTAACCTGGACACTCACTACATTATGTACTGAACTAAAACCATTTAAAATCCAATCAGTTGAAACAGTGAATGAGCTAAGTCAGATTTTATGCGTGCAAGTCGTGACTCGTATAAAAACTAAAGACAAACGAAAGGCAAAACGGATTTAAAACAAAGCAGGATGAGACCTGCATTAATCCAAACAGCCAAATTAAACCATGACTTGGCCATCAATCGTATCAAGAAACAACTCTTGATGTTCATCAAAGGATAAAACACTGCATAAAAAATATCATCAATTTTTTCCATTACTTTTCCTTTAGAAAATCGGAAGCGTCAAAGTTCTTAAATTCGAAAACAATATATAAATTAACGTTCACAATAAGCGTCCCTAAACTGCGTGCTCCCACTTCGAAGAAAATCAATTCACAAACTTTTATTTCTTTTGGCTGAAACGGACCAAATTAAAATTTAGAGTATATCATAAGAGTTGCTTTATTGCTGAGGTCAAACTATCTTTCCATCAGAGTGACATATTCTTAGTCACTTTATCTCCTTCAATATAAATCTGCAAAAATCATTTTGAGAGAATTAGAAGAGAAGTCAATGAGAAAGGTACGCCACATTAAAACTTAATCAAGAACATCAGAACCCTATTCCCCTATAAGTGAAAAGTGAGAACACGCACGCAATGTACAAAACAGATTTGAAGTCAGCACGATCTCATATTTTTGTAACGAATATTTTGTCGACGAATTAAAAAATATAACCAGTGAAAACCAGAAATGACTCAAAGAGTCCTGCAATATAAACTCTTTTAACCAACCTATAAAAAAGGCCAAAAATGCTGACACTTTCATTTTGTGGCGTAATAAGATTGGGACACGGCTGGCGGGGAGAGTTGGATTAGGACTTGACGCCCGTGGTAGGTCTGAGAGTTAGGTAGGTCGGCGGTACAAGCAGGTTGAAGGGGCACAGAGAAAGGGTAGTAGAAGGGGGAGTATGTTGAGGGATGGATAGGTAGCACAAAGGAGTTAGGGAGGAGGGACTGTCATAGGATCAACACCACTCAAAATGACCAATTAATCTTGGATATTATCAGAAGTTCCTTACTACTATACAATAAAAAGTATGATACTGTTTAAGGCCAACGTTCATAAACAAAACAAAGCATTCCTACAGCTCAAAAAACATGTACAATAATAATAATCCTTCTCAGGCCGTAAAAATCAAACTACTATGCCTCCTCAAGTTGCAAAAAAAATTAACAGTTCTTTTCTTGCAACAGTTGCTAAATGATGAGTGGCGGAAAAATACAGTCCAAACAATTGCAGTCGTGTATGTTATGCAGCTATTGTAATCTCAACGAAATTTGATAAGAAATAATATTTTACAAATCTTATCGCCCTATAGAAAATGGGTGGGAGCTTGGCCTTGACGGCGATAACAACCGTGTGCTTATGAAAATTACCATCGAGAAGTTATAACTCAAGGGCGAAGCCGAGTTGTTGAATAACTTTCAAAGGGCGAAAACAACGTTGCGGTGATGTTCTTGATGAACTATTGTTGCGACTACAACAGTTGCATAAAGTATACCTTCCTAAAATTGATTATACTATCTGCTTCCGCCACTCTTCATATAGCAACATAGGCGAGAAAGGCGACGGAAAAAATGGTCGTATAACAAAAAAAATCGCAACGGTTTCAAAGTTTTATAGTATTCGTCGGGCTCTAACAAGTAATTTAAACTGTAACTGTTGCTACCGCAACGAGAGTTGGACCAATTCTGTTTCAGTCGCCAGCTTAGTGGATACATAACTATTGGGCCCCCAGGGTATGGTTTCATCGACCACTAAAACTTCGACGCAGAGAGCTTTGCCTGAAAGATTGAACTAAGACTTAAAAAAAATGGAAGTCTAATTTTTTTGTCCTAAAATTAGGGTCCTATAGAACACTAAGGACAAAAATTTGGTGTGTTTCAACCTCTGTAAAATTTTCCTTCACGAATCTGAAATAGTACTCTTAACTTCAATTTCAAATGAAACTGAACCCTTTGGTTCTCTAAATACGTTAGAAGAAATCTATCTTAGTCCCCCGGGCCTCGTGCCCAATAAACGGGCGACTAACATTTTGTTACAAATACATAGATGCACGCGCATCAAATATCATATAGATAAATCATATAAATTGTAATGCGCGCATCAAAAACACTGGGGCGCTGAAATAGAATAGATATCGAAAGTGATTAATTATTATTCCGCCACTCTTCATAGTAACAATTATAGGATCTAGACTGCCCTAAAAATAAATTGCACATGCGCTCAGGGACCTTAAGCTTTGCCCACTAAGCTGGGGGCCGAAACAGTACAGCTCCGAATTATATTATTTTTAATGCGAACAGAAAAGTATATTAAAATATCAGGCAAGTACTCGAGTAACAGCAGCACTTTGTTCTAGGATAGTCAAAGAATTAAGAAACCATCAAATATGGCCTGGCCTGGCTTTACCGAATCGAACTACAGGAATGGGCTGCGTAATGCGTAATTTACGTGCCTCCCATCTATCCCATTTTTGGCAAACTTTGAACCAAAGAGAAACAACCAGTTATTCACATTTAAATGCCACTAAGCTAATTCATGAATGACAGCTGGACAGGAAATTGACGACCTTACCTCACTGATCATAGGCCTACACTCTTTTCGGATGTCAGCACCAACATAGGGCGTGCGAAGAGCCACTGTACATGTAGTGATAGTGAGTACAGACACAACTGAGAAGAAGGGAACAGTCATTATTTCTGTCAACAGACTACGTCAAAACTAATCTAACATCTAATACCTGAAAAAGTTCCATTTTTTACAGAAGTGCAAGCATTTCGTGCAAACACTTGATCTGCAAATTTGTTAAATAGATCAATACATTAGACCAATGGTCTTTGTCATGAACTGACCTGTTGTTAAGTTTTAGTTTAAGAGAAGAAATGAAGACATGTTAAAGTGATATGTTTGTCACTTAACGATAAATAATCACGAAATGGTCAACAAAAATGCACAGGGACTACAACGGTTCAAAAATGCCTCAAAAACCTCAGAAAATCCTAGATCATTTTCACACTATTTAACACACAATATAAACGTCCATTGAAAAATTAACGATTCTATCTAAGCACACGGTATTTCCGGGGCGTCCCATTTATAAGGCGAGACATCAAAAATTCCCTTTATTTGTGATTGACATGCATGCAAAATTATAGAAAATGACCTGTCGTCAGGTAATAGAATGAATAAGTAGATACAATTTTTAAATATTAACGTGGTTAGCTGGGGGGGGGGGGGAAGGTATTTGGGTGGTAGGTGGGGAATCTAGGTAGGAGGTGCGGCGTGCGAGGTGGTAAGGCAAGTGGGGGTGTAGGCAGTGGTAGGTAGGTGCCCACAAGTTGTCATGTATCCTCAAAAACTAAATTGATTACAAAACTCTATAAGCAAATGCTGTCAACAACCAGCTGAAAAAGCAGAATAAAAAAGACTTGCCAGCAGCAACTCAAAATCTTTAAAGAAATTTGGTAAAAATTGAATTTGTTTTCGCAATTTTCTTCTCAGGAACAATCTCGGGAACAAATTTATGCAGACACAACTCGAAAACTGCTTTTTATTGATTATCTGTGAAATTCTACCTAAGAGCGTGAAAATTTGTGAAACGTTTACTACCTTCATTTTGCATCTATTGTACTGGTCAACGAAGCAATCGAAAAATTAGTCGCTAAGCTTTATGATTGTAGTATGATTGAAAACTTTACGGTGTCGGCTCGGGGCGGCGATTAGTAAATAAAAATATCACGTTGCCTGATTCTCTCTTAGAAGAGAAGGGCTTACCCTTTATTTTACTAATCCCTAAAACGTTCTCAAAATAGCCTTCTATTGAAAAAATATTCAATGGAAGGATATTTTGAAAAATTTGGCCCCCATACTCGGGTTTTCAGATTTTTGAAGAAACCGACTCGTAAGCGACTTGGAGAAAAATCGCGAAAAATCTGGTGGACTTCGACAGCTGTTCTTTTGATATCAAATACGGTATGACAAGACCGCAAAAAATTCCATCCCATCCGAGAATCTGTAAACTTCAAAAGAGTTCTGACGACCAAGAGACGAAATCTTGTCCCGAAAAAGGCGCATTGCTCTACTTTGGCTGCCGCTACAATATCTGAAAACCCGGCAACCTAAGAAAAAACTTAACAAAAATTTAAAAAAGCGAAGTGGTACTATTATTTGAAACCATCTGTTGCTTGTACATGCAGTTGATGATTTTGCAATAATCGCAAGGCCAAATTTCGAAAAAACGCACACCAAATAAACGTCAGACGAATCGCTCTCGAAAGACTTGGGCGGTAAACAATTTAGAAGGAGGCGGATGCTGGAACCGTTTATGGTACAAAAAAATCCTGGCTGGTGAGGCGTTCAAACCCGAAACATCTCGGATGAGTCTGAAACTCTAAACGCTACGGTAAAGTCAAATCTTTGCTAAAAGTCGGTTTTATTTCAGCAAGACTTATTTTCTGAATGCACGCAGCGAATTCAAATCAGTCAAAGAAGTCAAGCGTGACAAATCACTGAAGTAGTGATAAGGGAAAGAATGTTCTAGAAGAAAACAGTCAAGCGCAAATTCTGCATAGTACACGCAGGTTTACAACTATTGCTTCAAACTTCGTTCCAGAGCTGCCAAAAAGCAGAGATGAAGATGAGCTGGCTCTGCAAATTTTTCTGTGACCCTGAACTTTTCATCAACACGGAATTTCGAATCCTTTTATCGTCACGGAATTTCAATCAAAACAAACAACTGTCAAACTGTAACCTAACTAAATATAAGAGCTAAAATGAGCAAACGTGACGAGCACAAATCGGAAAAAACTGCATACAGTCGGAACAAATAAAAAATCGACTGACAAATTTCAAATCATTGTACCTACTGAGGAGGGCAAGACCAACGGTAGCTTGCAAAGTATATATACAGGAAAATTTCATTAGATAGGACAAAAAAATTGAGGGACTCACTTCTAGTTAAGAATCGGGACAATTAAATGACACAAACTTCTCGAAGTGGGCGCACAAATGCCGGACCACACTTTGTGATTGATGCGAGGACATTTTCACCATTTTTATATTTCACTATTATTCTAGTGTAAAGATTAAATTGATATGACAGATATTACAGAAAACCTAATAAATTTGAAAAATTGAAACATATCTAACACATTGACAAAAATTAGCTGTAATAGGTCCATAGAACTGCAGTCAAATAACACAAAAGAAAAAGTGACACCTAAAAATTTTTATACGAAAATTTTGAACAAACTTTTGATGTCTGAAGTGGATTCACCTGAAGACGCAATGTAAAGTTACTCTTAAAAACCTTTATTTAAATATCCTCAATTGACCAAAACTCCTCTAACTACGGTTAGCTAAATCTATTTGAAAGAGGAGAAGCCATTTTGGGAGAAGTAATTCATGTGACCACAAACTATTCACATTACCGAACAAAAATGCTTCAATAACTGAGAAACGGATCTCACGACGCAAATCAGCAGAATTGATTAACAAAACCAGCTTTGAATTGAGCGTGATATTTGGTCGCAATGAAAATCTTGACGACGAAATAAAAACAGGAGAAGTCCAATAATAGCGCCGTATAATCGTCGCTATTGCATGATAAATCGACGAAACGCGCATTACAATTTGCAGAGTTTAATATTAAGAACAACTCGAAATTTGAAAAATTCTAGTGTGATTAACTGGCTTCAAGATTCAAAAAACAATTCCTACTAACGTTTTGCGAGCTAAACTATTAAAAATTTCTGTTTCTGTGCTTTTCTCAAAGATCATAAGGATTCAAACCCAATTCTTCGGTTACAAAAAGCTTGTTTTCAAAACAACTTTCCATTGGGAAAAATTTTGGTCCCCAACCCCTGGATTTTAAGCTAGTTGTGAAAGCAACTTGGCGTGAAAATTCAAAAACGCAGTAAAACTTGGGCGACTTCGTAGAATTTTCTTTTTATAGCAACTACATGACATAACTACCAAAAACATCCTCCACGCTTTAAAAAACAGCAAATTACGAAAATTTTTGACGAAGAAACGCAATCCTGCCGCAAAAAAGTTGCTTTGTTCTACTTTTTTGTCCCCTATAAATTCTTCAAAGACAGCAATTTTAAGAAACATAGCTGGAAGATGGCCAGAAAATAGCCGCAATATCTGTGTAGATCTGCAGTCTGAAAAACAGAAGAAAAAAGACCAAAAAATACTATTTTCATTTAAAGATGAGATGTTATATTTTGATACAGAATCTGTATAATTTATTGCTGCCTCTATTAGCTGCTCTTGAATAACCTTCAATTAGAGTGACACACATACACTTGACCTTATCTCTTTGAAATAAAGTAAAAAATGAATTTCAAAGTGAGGAAGTCATTGTTGAGATTGAGGTAAGTCACGTGTGACCAAAATTTTAATCACACGAATGAACAAAACTCGCTTCACTAAGAGTGAGAAATGACGTCACGCACGCACTTCAGTTGAAATTGAATGAACGAGTGAAAAAAAAGCAGATTTGAAGTGGTTGTGACGGTATATGGTCGTAACAGAAATCTTGACGAAACAAAAAAAAGAATAGAAGGCCAATAATAGCCACAGCTATCGCTGTGCGGCAATTAAAAAACTGAACAATTAAAAATTAAATGAAACAAACAGATACAATGATTAGAAAAAATCTGTTGCTTGCTCAATGATTTCCCATTCAGTAGATGATTTCGCAGATTTGACAAAAATAAGCGAAAGAAAAAAAACAGCTGAGCATTTAGTACATCCCCCAGACAAAGTGGCATTAAAAATTAATCAATCCGGGTTTTCTATTGTCAGCGATAAGATCCTGGAAATTGAAGATTTTTGGAACTCCTTTCAGAAGGTTGTATTGAATTCGAAAACGTGAATTATAAAAAAAATGATAGCGCCTGTACAATTTCAGTAGCAACGTCTCCAAAACCTGGAAAACAAATCTGAAAATGCAAACTTTTAACTACAATATCCTTCACAAAAAGTGAAGTTTCAACTACCCTGTAACAACCGGAAGGCTGACAACTAGTAGGATGGACGTTATTTAGCAAGTTGGAGGGTAATCTAGTAATATTAGCAGAAAATTGGTCAAGAAAATTCGACCAATTCTTTCAGTAATTCCGGGAAGTATCTATGAAAAAAATGCCTTTCTTATTTGAGTAAGGTATTCGATATAAATTGAAAAGATAAAAATCCTGGTTCCAAATTTTTTTCAGGCAGTTTTAAAGTTTTTTAGGGCTCTTGACTTCTTTACAAGACAAAAATTTACACTCGAAGCAATTTTTGAACCACATTTTTGAATTTTGTTAAAAAACTTTGCAAATTTTCGACATAATTTATTCCTACTACATCTTCGAAGGTCGAAGAACAGCAGCACCAAACAAAACAGTGAAGCGTTTAAGCCATAATTTGGTTCCGTAATACTCTGTCCTTGTTATGGAATTTTTTATTGTGTTTTTCTATCCATTTTTTAATATTCGCATTTACTGCAACGAAAACGTCAGTGCTAAGCTTTCTACACAGTGTGTTTTTCCCACAAAATGCTTCAAAATTAAGTTTGGTGCTGCAATTTGTGATACAGAACAATTAAAAACTGGTCGCGAACTTTGTAGCTCACTCCAAACTCCAATGCTATCATTGCGACGAATAAAATAATAATCGACTGCAATCTGGTTATATCCAACTAATGAAAAACGGCCAATTTTTAAATGGAAATATCCCTTCAATGAAGATACACCGTCTTGAAATTTAACTGCTCGATATTAAGCAAATAAAAACAACCAATTAGCAAATTTTGAATTGCATTATGTATAAATCTTTTTTTATCATCAACTTAGGTTTCTTCTCAGATGATACACTTCAGTTGCATTTCACAAATATCTACTTCATCACAAAACAGAAGTTTGCTTCGAGAAACAAATTGATAATTTCCAATTGATTATGTAAGTTCGTAAACGAAAATAAGCTCTAAATAGGATAAGGAGACGAGTCACGATAGCAGAATATACAAACAAACGGCACTGATCAGTGTGCTTTGCCAAATAGTCACACAGAAATACCCGAATTCCGTAGACTAAATTTGGAGTTAGAATGGTTTAGGTTAGCCCCAGGAAGCTTATTTAGGCAACCTAGAAATAGGCTTTGTACTGTCATATTAATTTATAGGGCGTTTATTTGTTTCCAGTCAAATTTTATCAGTTGCCCCAGAGATTATCTGGCTATTTATAAACAGATTAGGATGTAAGTGAAAGAGAGCATTGCAGCAGAAAAATGGTAAGAGAGCGTGCTTAGCCGAATAATCGACTTACAGATAATAGGACAACACATAGATACGTTCCCTTTTCCTCCCCGTGAATACCGGGAATCTTCCCTTTCCATTAATATGCGTGAATACCCTTAAATGGTGTTTGTTTGTTTTTAAACTTATAATTGAATTGTTTAGTCCACCAGAGTTGGAACTAAAAATTAAAACATGTACGTGCAAGTTTTAAAATGCCGAAATTCTGCAGTGCCAGAAGTTAAATCGCCTGAAGTTCCTATACTTAAGCACAGGCTAAGTGACTCTGCAGAAGTCAAAATTTTAGAAGTTGCCATATACTTAGCCAGAAGCTGACTTTCATTGACTTTTGTCATTTTAATAAGTGCAAGTTGCGTGTTTTAAGTAAGGTTGCGTGACTGTGCTGAAGTCAATTTGAAATTCTGGCTTCACATCTTGAACAGCTACGCGGTTCTCAATTAACGCCAGATGTTCTCATTGACTTAAAGCAGAGTTACGAAGCATATACTTAGAATTTACATAATCAGTAAAAAGTTGTAAATGTATTTAAGACTTAAGCGGTAACATTATACGGGGGAGGGGGGAGAGGAAACAGGTCATACCACATTCTTAATGTTGATTGATTGCTTCAATAAAACTAGATAACAAACGGATAGATTTATAAGTAGATAGATAGACGACATTCTATAAAAGATTAAATTCATGGATTCATTCTTTTCATTTAATCATTTCCATTTTAATCATTTCAATTCATAAATAAAGCACCATTGGCAATTGCGATACTTCGCTAATTTATTTTAACTGCAGCGGCTGCTCATACAAAATAACCGAACTCTACAAACATGTCACTAATGATGTCTTCTGAACTTGAGCAGTCATAACATTCAACTTTACTCCGTGAAAAAAACTCAACGCCACAAATAAATGTAATTCTCCAAAAACTTATCGCAGATCAAGTTCGAAAGCACAAACCCAAGACAAGTGCTCCAAAACTAATCAGAATAAATGCTCGGTAAACCAGAAATGCACATATCAGAATCATTTATTATATACCTATAAGAAAATATAATCTTTAATCATTCTTAGATCACTGTGCTCCAAAGAACCAATGCGTCCAGTTTTGATAACGGATGTTTATAATTCCTTTTATGCAAGTAATTAAGTAAGTTGTTTTAACTAGATATATTGTCTTTTTGCATGCTCAGTTTTTTCTAAGTTGTTTCACGATTCCCGAGCGGATGAAACAATCGGAGCTGGATCGACAATCTTATAGATTCCTCTCCTGGCGCAACTTAGAGATATAAAGTAAGTAATTTTGATACTTTCAAATTAACAACTTAGCTATAACTCAACAACCTGTTCTGTTGTGATGATGAGGCTTCTTTACTTATCAAACATTTAAACAACTCCAATGATAAACCAATAAAAAAGCTAAGAACAAACGAAAGTAATTGTTTCAATTTCTCGGGAAAATCCATTCATATATTTGACTCTCCCCTTCTTTTGGGAAAAAATTTTCCGGACTGCTTTGTTTTCGTTCATCATTCTGTCAGGTAGTTGAAGCAGAAAATTAATTTGTGATCTGTTACTTGATTTGAAATCTGCCACAAAGTTCCAATCCAATTGAGTGAAGTCGGAATATAGTCCATATGAATATCGAAAGGATGATCCGTAATATTTTGGGTTTTATAAAACGCGTTGGATAAAGCATTAGTATTTTACAATACATCACCAATGTCAGCAAATGACATAAGATGCATATAAGGGGAAGTTTTAGTCATGGATGGAAGGGCATTGGCATCGATGTTATCAGCATTCAGGTTAAGACTGGATGCTTGATTGGATCGAAATCATTGGATTTGTTCAGATAAAATATGAGACTTCTGTTTCCATTTTGGATTTATTTTGTCTTCGAATTGGTCTTTCACGTATATAACTGGTTTGACATCAATTTTGGTGTTATCATCATGCTTTAAGAATGAGGGAACAAGCAGTCGGATTCTGCGAAATCTGTGTGAAAGCCAAAGGAGGAGAGCATGAAGTATCAAGTTTAAGACAAAGACAATAAGAGTCAGGCTGAGTGACAGTTGAATCGGAACACAGGAATTGACTTCTTTCATAAGAGATGGTTGGAACATAGTCAATTCAGGAGCTATATGTTTAGCAATATTTGAGAGATGTTGTGACCACTGGACTCAATATTTTTCCCTTACTTTTCTCAATAGATTGACACCAGCGGTTGTTCTCCTTTCAAAGTACGGCAAGCTGTCAATTGGTGGCAGTTCGGTTAGTAGAAATTGTAAAGGATCGGCTAGTTTCACTTGGACTCTTTTTGCTGGTATTCCGTCGCAGCTTGCGAGATTGGCTCGGATTTTTATCATACGCCTTAAAGTTTGTAACCGCATTCGATGGTCATAATGAAAAACTTGCATCCTGGGAAAATCTGGCTTTGCGTTGGAACAGCTGTATCAATAGAATTTTTTTGAAGACTATAGGCCTCCATTGCAGACGTTATCAACCAGATACCGTACCCTAAGTTTCGTGTTAGAACTTGGTTTGGTAGTAAGATCACTTCAGCCTCTTATTCTCCGAAGGCTTCAATTGTCGTCTTGAACAAAGTAGCAGGACAATATCGATGGCTTCGTTGAGTAGCTACTGCTTGAAAGCAAATTCGGTATCTTAACGATCTCAGACATTGCTCAAACTGGCTCGCAGGTAGTGGTATCGACTCCATCTGATCCTCAGATGCCGCAAGTTATGGCGGTTCGCTGCTCCATTTAATTGCCATCTGAGGTTCAGGTTGTGGCATTGGAACTGTTTCCGAACTGTATACTGAAAAACGGTTTGACGCGATGCTAATGGTATGGCCAAGTTCACAATAAATCCTTCATCAAACGTGATCACGTCTCGGAGCAACTTTGCGTCTTAATATGACATGATGTCGCTGGTAGGTATTGCCAAAGGAGGTGCATCAGCAGCTTTGTATTGCTCTGGTCCTACATGATCCAAGATTGCCATCAGTAGGTGTGTCTGTTGAAGAGTCGCGATAGAATTGAGCAAATTGAGTCTGTATCTGCAGAGTGCTGTTCTATAGCTTTTGACATCAGAATAGAGTAGGGTAAGAAGAACAGCCGCGCTTCCCAAATTAAAATTGATTTACTGGTCCGAGTAAAGCATTTGGTCAGTCTCGTAATATGCGAATATTGTATTCCAGAATGTCAAACTGTTCCTCGACGACTGCCCAATTCTTATTTTGGGTTTCGCTCATTTGTTTCTTTTCTTTCTTTGATTTCCGCTACCTCGTTGCTGACCATGAAAAATTTGTCGTTGGTTTCTTCTTTTATTTGGTTACAAATTTAGTAATTGCTTGTATACATTGACAGCTGTTCAATGTTATGTTCATTAGCTTTGGCTTGATCTTGACAGCACCTAAAAATTCCTGTCACTCCAAATCTTCCTACATTTCCCATCATTACTCCGCTCCCGAACAATCCAATTCCACACATAGCGAGAGCACCAATATGAGCTCATCTTCTGATCCTGTTGCTTTTTTCACTTTCGGTATGTAGAAATGTTGCTGTTTCGTTCCGTATTTTTTCTACCTCGGCTCTTGATTTCTCAACTTCAATTTCCAGCTGGTTCATGATCCAATTGATGTTATAGTGGGATCACTTAGTATTGAAGTGAGATGTAAAGTCGAGTGGACAGTTTGTTGACTCGAGATTCTATTTTTGAGTTTTTCGATATCAGCTTTCATTGAGATGTCGTATGATGGAAAAGTTATCAGAAACCGTACTGGAACAAATTTTTCGGGAGCATAACTCATAAATTTTTGTTTCTTCGTTGAAAATAATTCATTTCTCTAAAATATTGTCGTATTTCTGTTCTCCGTAAAATGTATTAAGGACCAGTGGGGGGAAGAATAAGGCTAAGGATAAAATGAGCCTCATCATTGCTTCGGTTATTTGTTGTTTGTGTTTAGATTTAATACGTTCACGTATGTGACAAATATAATGTTTTCAATTCAAAATGTTGAAACTTGTTCTTATTGTTTCTCTGTGTGCCGTGGCTTTGAGCTGCGAGAAATTTGTAGTCGCGTGGCCACGAGTTGTTTCGTCGCCAAAATTGCACGTGTGCAAATAGGATAAACGTGTTTTGTCTTCATCAAGGCCATCTGCGTGTCCTGCTGTGCCTTCAGAGGACGGAATTGACTGGCCTGCAATTTTGTTGATACTTGTGAGTATCTGCTGCTGTGTGAAACAGTTACAATTCTGTACTGTCTACATAGTATACCAGTGGAAAAAAACTTAGTGTGAAACTTGAACTGAATTTTGACTTGTAGGTTTTTTAAAGGATAATTGTTGTTTTAGATCATCAGCTTCTACTTCTTTTCCTTGACTTTCTTTAATTGAACTCTTACTATTTGTGATTTTTTTCTAGTTACAACTGATGGACGGTTAATCAAAAGTAGTGCAAACATTTCCAATCGTAACTTGAAAAGATCTCTTTGTAACCATAACATTTCGGGGAGCGATGAATTGAAAAAAAATCAATGTCATGGAAACAAGAGTAACTAACTGTGGGGCAAACGTTTACTTCGTGTTTTTACCAAAGACGAATGAGAGGACTGATTTTGTCAAGTTTGGTTCACCAAAGTATTCTGACGTGTCTGACCTTTCAAAGGGTTATCTATTAATTATAGATAAATCAAATTTTACGCGCTGGCATGCATTTACAGCGACGACATGGTGGCTATCGAATGTCTCATGACTTTGTATGGTTCGGGGGAGAGCATTGGTTTCTTTCCACCGTCAAAAATGCGTGTTCAAGAAAGATTCTACACTCGAAAAAACGAGTTGATTGATTGTCTACAGAAAATATGGCGATAACATACTCTATAGTCAAAAGTGTGCTGGCGATACTGTTTATTTTCCCTACGGATTACCGCTGTGTTTTTACAGTAAATACACATAACATATTTGCCACTCTTCTATCTGATGGACTCAAGACTCCGAAGAAAAGGAGAGAAGATTATTTGGAAAGTTATGACATCTGCTATTACTTTTGAAGGTAGCAGGGAAGATAAAAAACAGCATGGAGCACTAAGTTACTGAACCAATATTTAATTACATTACTAAACTTTTTCTATAAATTTTTTCCGAAAATTTTTAATGCAATCATTAGGTTCGAGTGATACCTCGATAGAAAGCTATTAGCGAACTGAATTGATTGGAACTAGTTTTTGCCTTCTAATGTTAATAGATCAGATCGGTCCCCATTTACATCTCTACCTTATCTTAATACATAGGGAGAACAAAAATTTTTGTGTACCTCATCAACTAATAAAAGTCAGGTTAGCAAAAAATGATATAAGAATCAGCAGGGCCTAACCATTCGCTGGGACAGTCGTTTTTTTTTCACTAAACTTCATAATCTCTGAGCGTTCACCGTTTTTTGTTTATTGCCTATCTCTATACATGGCGAATTTTAAAAAATCATCATAACTTATTTTCTAATCATTTTCAGGCAAGCAAACTTTGTCCAAAAGGATGCCGTCTCATTGCGAAGCAGATGCGGTGTTCTTTTTCACTTTCTTAAAGAATTTTTTCGAACAAAAAAAGCATATTTCGATATTAGTATTGGAGAAAACACAGAGGATAGTTCTTTGGATTACTGGCCAAGGTAAGCAGGTCGGTGATGAACAATCAATTTTTGAGACAGCTAGCTTTTGAACAGAGTTAAGCACTTCAGTGTTTCAAGACTATTCCTCAAGACAATTAAATTTGGAGCTATTGATGTGTTTTCATGCACTAGATTGTACGTTAACCGTTTTTAGTGTGAGTCAAATATGGCAACAACTGCACCCTCGCATAAGGTGCCAATGTCAATTATTCGTCCAGACTCAGATAACTCTAAGTTTGGGGAGATTGTTTTCACTACTGAATACGATGATTTCTCAATATCTGACTGGCTGAAGTAAAATCTTAATTTCGGCTTGTCAATTGCGTCTATTTGACTTTTCTTGTTTTTGGTTTTGTCTTCCGAGGACTTTGACGTTTTACTTTTGGTTCTAGCAGGTTTATTAGAAGCTTAAATTTCTCGTGCTCTCTGCTCATTTCTTTTTATATCCACTTCTGTTGCTCGTGAAGCTCCTGCGTGTGGAGGACAAATTGATTGCCCTATATGGGCAGATATTGGAACCAAAACCTTGCCACCAATAGTTGTTAAAAACTGTCGTTCTTTTGATTTCACGTTCGTTCTCGGTTTTAATATCTGTTTACCTGGAATGAACCGAACGGTTTTCTGTCCCTGCAACCTGTGAGATTGCATTCATTCCGTTTCCTGCTTGTACTGTTATTTGATTAGATAAATTGGTGTTTTGCTGTGTATTCTCCTGTCTGTTGTCCTGGTGCTCCTTTTGTGGTAAATCCACAAAACTGTTTTGGCGTGCTTGCTCTTCTAATCATCTGTCATCTAGGATCGGAAACTCGTTGATAGGGAACTCAGGTTCCTCCATTCGGTCCTGTATTACGTCTGTAGAACTGGGTCCGGTCTTTCCGGTACTGGTAGGGCTGCAAAGGGTGGTGCAGCTATTATCAACGGGTATCTGTACGAGATATTGACAGCATCTTCATTCGTCGGTTGTGTGTTTTTTCGGCAGCTGCTTCATCGGCGAAGGTATGAGTAAGCATTTTGGGAATTTCGCTGTCGAATAATTCTGGTTTCTGTCTGCACTTGCTAAGAAAATGAAGTGGCGTGAAATTATTTGGGTCCAAATTTTCTAAATCTACTGGTGGCTCCAATGGTTGATACTTTCTCAGTCTAAATCTGTGAACACATCGTATAGTTTGTACCAACTTTCCTTCTCAAACAATTTGAGTTGATGAGTACTTTTTCTACTTTATACAGTGGACGCCAAACCTGCATTGATCTGAATCCATAACTTGTTTGATGAGTTAGTTTGGAGTTTAAGAAAAGAAAAAAGTTCGAGTGGTTCTGCAATTTGCTTCTGCGTCATAGTAATTTCTATACTTATGATACGACGATTGTTCCCTTGTTCTCTGCAAACTAACCTGCATTGCATCTTGTAGTTCTCTCACGAAGTCTAATTTTGGATCAGATTCCTGATCGTTTTTCCTATTCAAACGTAAATCAAGTGGCTTAGTGGGTTCTCGACCGAGATATATTGAAGTTGGTGTGCATCCTATGATGAGTAGTACCTAGTGTTGTGAATGTACGTTGTAAGGGGTACGTAAAGTTGCCAATTTGACCATTGCTTATTTGTGAAGTTTGTGAATTCTTTTCAATGCTGAGTTAGATCTCTCAACAACTACAGTTTGTGGGTGTTTAAGAGTGGCGTGCTTTAGTTTTATTTCGATTGGTGTGCTGAAGTACTGAAGTGACGAGATCGGTTTAAAAAATGTTTTTAGTGAACTGTTTGACATTAATTGGTTTTTCTTTCCACCGTCAAGTATGTGTGGTTTCTAGAAAGATGCCACACTCGAAAAAAACGAATTTATTGATTGTATACGAAAATATGGCAATAAGATTCTCTATTGTAGACAGTGTGTTGGTGATACTATTCATTTGCCGTACAGATGGCAGCATTGTGTTATAACAGTAAAAATATATAACGTATGAGCCTCTCTTGTATCTGTTGGATTCAAGATTCAGAAGAAGAGGAGAGAAGATTATTTTAAAAGTTCTGACATCTGCTATTACTGTTGAAGGTAGCAGGAAAGATAAAAACAGCAGGGACCAGTAAGTTACTTGAACCAAAATTTAATTACATTACTACATTTTTTTAAAATTTTCTTTCAAAAACTAAATTTTCGTTGCAATTACGTTCGAGTGATACCTGGATAGAAAGCTATTAGCAAACTGAACTGATTGGCAATAGTTGTTGCCTTCTAATGTTAATAGTATCAGAGCGGTCCCAATTTACATCTCTATACCTAATCATAATACATGGGGAGAATAGAAAATTTTGTGTACCTTATCAACTAATAAAAGTCAGGTTAGCAAAAAATGCTATACGAATCAGCAGGGCCTAACCTTTCGCTGGGACCTAATCATTTTTTGAACTAAACTTCATAACCTCTGAGAGTTCACCGTTTTTTGTCTATTGCCCATCTTAATACATGGCAGATTTTAAAAAAAAACATTATAACTTTTTTTCTAATCTTTTTCAGGTTAGCAAACTTTGTCCAAAAGGATGCCATCGCATTTTTTTTCACCTTTTAGATTTTTTTCAAAAAAAAGTATATTTCGACATTACTACTGGCGAGAACACTGGTAACAGTTCTTTGAATTATTGGCCAAGAGTAGCAGGTCGGTGATGACCAATTATTCTGAGAAAGCTAGCTTTTGAAAAGAGTTATTAAGCACATTTGATTTTAGAGTTTAAAGAATATTCCTCAAGACAATTAAATTCGGAGCTTTTGGTGTGTTTTCATGCACTAGATTGTACGTTCAGTTTTTTGTGTGAATCAAATATCCTAACAACTGCACCCTATCATAAGGTGCCAATGTCAATTATTAGTCCGGACTCAGATAACTCTGAGTTTGAGGAGATTGTTTTCACTACTGATTGCGATGATTTCTCAATATCTGACTGGATAAAGTAAAATCTTAATTTCGGCTTTCCGATTGCGTCTATTTGACTTTTCTTGTTTTTGGTTTTGTCTTCCGAGGACTTTGCCGTTTTACTTTTGGTTCCATCATGTTTATTAGAAGTTTGAATTTCTTGTGCTCTCTGCTCATTTCCTTTTCTATCCACTTTTGTTGCTCGTGAAGGTCCTGCTTGTGGAGGACAAATTGCTTGCCCCATATTGGCAGATATTGAAACCAAAACTTTGCCATCAATAGTTGTTAAAAAATGTCGTTCTTTTGCCTTCACGTTCATTCTCGGTTTTAAGAATCTGTGTACCTGGACTGAACCAAACGGTTTTCTGTGACTGCTACCTCTTTGCAGAAATAGGTGAGCTTGTATTCATTCGGTTTCCTGCTTGGATTGTTATTTGATTAGATAAATTGGTGTTTTGCTGTGTATTCTCCTGTCTGTTGTCCTGGTACTCTTTTTGTGGTAAATCCACAAAACTGTTTTGGCGTGCTTGCTCTTCTAATCATCTGTCATCTAGGATCGGAAACTCGTTGATAGGGAACTCAGGTTCCTCCATTCGGTCCTGTATTACGTCTGTAGAACTGGGTCCGGTCTTTCCGGTACTGGTAGGGCTGCAAAGGGTGGTGCAGCTCTCATCAACGGGTATCTGTACGAGATATTGCCAGCATCTTCATTCGTCGGTTGTTTTTTTCGGCAATTGCTTCATCAGCGAACGTATGAGTAAGTATTTTGGTAAATTCGATATCCAATTAATCTGGTTCCTGTCTGTACTTGCTAAGAAAAAAATTAGGCGTGAAATCATTTGGGTCCAAGTTTCTAAATCTAGTGGTGGCACTAATGGTTAATACTTTCTCAGTCTAATTCTGTGAACACATTGTGTATAGCTAGTACCAATTTTCTTTATCATATAATTAGTGAGTACTTCTTCTACTTTATACAGTGGACGCCAAACCTGCATTGATTTGATCCAAAACTTGTTTGATGAGTTAGTTTGGAGTTTAACAAAAGACAAAAGTTGATTTTTGAGTGGGTCTGCATTTGCTTTCGCTCATTGTATTTTCTGTACTTATGATACGCTTCAATGATTTTCTGCTTGTTCTCTGCAAGGACACTAGTTTTGCTGACTTTTTTTCCTATTAAAACGCATATAAGGTGGCTTAATGGGTTCTCGACAGCTAAGTTTATAGATGTTTAAGAGTGGCGTGCTGTAATTTTATTTCGAGTAGTTGCGGAGTTCATGCAAGAGGTCTGAGACAAAATTTGAGCCTAAATCCGAAAGAACTATGTGAGGTATATTACTGTGTGAGGCTAAAAGTGTGTAAGTGCCGCTAATTCAGTAGCAAATTTTGTGCGGTTGCGCTTGTTAATGGCTTTTCAAATATGTATTTGAAAAACACGTCTATGACGGTTAATACGTTTTAATAGACAGGGGATTTGAATGGTCCTACAAGGTCAATTTGCATCATATCTTCTGAGAAAAACTGAAGTGATAAGTTCGGTTTAAAAATAGAATCGTTTTCGAAATTTCAGCTGTTTTGACAATTCCAACATGTCCTGCTAGCCTAGTCTCATGGAGTCTAGAAACCACTTCTTTCCATAAATGTTTAGGAAAGCTTATTGGTAGTACTGCACTCTGACTGTGTGGTCAAAGAATTGTCGATAAAGTACGCTATCTCTCGGCACTAGCCTCCAAAACTGTTTTCCGTTTTCTTCAACTCACTTGAAGCATAAGTTAAATCTTCTACATTGTACTCCTTTTTCCATTTTACAACTATTTTTTAGAACTTCGGCTTTCTCATGTTCTGCCTTAGGACCTAAAGGCTCATTTCCCAGGACAAAATCACCAAGGTATTCGTTTGGATCAGGCATCAAAACTGCATTTATTTGCGCTCTCGCTGAGAATCTAATGAAACCTTGAACTTCATCAACATCCTGTGTTATTTTGTTTGTTGTTTTATTTGTTCTAGAAGATCTTCACTAACGCCTTTTTCACTCAGCCGATTAATGAAAATGTCAGTTGTTTTTGTTGTTTGCTGATCAAACATTCTATCAATGCTATCAATTGAACTTAGTAATGCATCCGGTGTTTTTGCAATAGTTTGAAACTCTATCTCACGCACTGGAATTCTATGTGTTAGTTTTAGCTCAATGGTTGTTGACAGATCATTTTGAACTCGTGATAGAAAATCAGCAGCATATTTTGCTCTGCCTGGCATGTGAACAATTACTAAATTGTACGAGAGCAAATGGTCAAGGCAATTCAATAGGGACGGGGAAAAATTGTGTCAGGCTTTTATTATCTGTTAGTACAATAACAGTTTTTCACGTTCACCAAATGAAATGAGAAAAATGATCTATAGCAAAAATACAAGCCTAAGAGCTCTTTGTAATACGTTGAAAACTTCAGTTGTGATAAATTGAATAATCGTGAGCCAAAAGCAACTGGAGCGTGTAAGCCTTTCTATTTTTCTTGCCAGGAGTTTTGACGTAATCTCCGATCTTGAGGACAAACCTGTACCATAATAACTCTCATCACAAAAGGAACATACTGTAGACCTATTTTTGCCGATTGGAGCGTCAAATTTGTTGCTTTGATCAGGTCAATTTTTAAAATCTTTAAGCTTTATTCATGCTTTTTAGTTATTACATGGTGAAGTTTTCTTCAGCAAGGTTGAGCGAGGTTTGGAATGAAATCTCTCCAGAATTGAGAAACCAATTAATCTCTTCACTTGATTGACGGTTTAGGGCATTTTGAGGTTTTTCAGAAACTTTTCAATTCTTGAGTTCTCGGTTGATACTCCTGTTGGCGTTGTATTTTGCCCCAAAAATTTAATTTTTTGTGTTCCTATTTCGCATTTGTTGCGCGACAGTTTTATTCCAGATTTTCTAATGCAATCAAAAATTTTTCTGAGTTTGCGAATGAGTTCATCTAAATTTTTTTACTGCACTAATGTCATCCATATATTGTAGAAATATTTGCTGCCAGGCGAGGATCTAAGTAATGTCTTAAATTCATGGCTAAGTGATGCCAAACGAAATGCTAAGAGTTATATTGACTTTTCATCCGCCAATTGAACATAATGATAGGCTTGAGAGCTATCAAACTTTTTAATCAATGTTTTACCAGCAAAGTGATTAGATGCATCGCTCATGTTTGGTACTGGAAAATTACTATTCAGATGATCGTTTCTGAGTAGGTGGTTTATACGCCTAAGGTGTTTGCCCGACTCTTTGCGTTGAGCCAATACTGGACTACTGTAATTGGAATGTGGGAGTGTTGTGATCAAGATATAATAGTGCATCAAGGCTAATTCAACAAGAAGCTCATCTCTCAGATGCATGGGCGTTATTGGACTTTGTACTTAAATAGGAAGTTCGTATTCTGGTGTGGGTTTGACCTTTAGCTCAAAATTAACACCAAAACAACGATGTTTGGCAAAAATGTCAGAAAATTCAAAAAGCAATTCTTCCACTTGTTTACTTTCGTTAGGATCAAGGACAGAAATTTCCTAAATACATTTTTCTAAAAAACTTTTCTGTTTGGCTCGCATCAATTTTCGGGTCAAATTTCGGGTCAATTTTCGGGTCAAGCAGCGAAAGGGCTGTAGTTTTGGTACTTAAATCTACGTCTTCCTCGAAATCCTCTAAAACGCTGACCTCCTCTAAAACCTCTGTAATTATATCGACCACCACTTCCTCTGTAAGAGTTGCCTCTATTAATATAATCACTTTTCGGACTCGATCGACTTTCAACTTTTTTTTGACAACTAATTAATTCTACTCTCCATATTTTCCTGGGATTTGTAAATTTTCGACAGAACATTACCCAAATTATCCGAAACAGATGCGGACACTTCGTTGAAAGCATTTTCTGCAAAGTCATCAATTTTGCATAAGTTGCTAATGGTCAGTTGCGTGCGTGCAAGCAAGCAGATGTCATCAACTGTTGCTGTACCGGTTCTTCAAGCAGTTTTGCTCGAAGCCAGCTTGGCATGCATTTTTTGAAAAATCGTTTTATTTGATGATTCCTCCCTTGTTGAGCAAGTCTTAATGCTTCCTCGTTGCGAGCTTCCGCTGGTTCTATCCGACCACGTTTGTCGCCTATGTCTATAGGCTGGTGGTATCACTTCTAGTGCTGGTCAGGGTAAGCTTTCTGTGCCAAGTTTTGCATTTTTACTAGAAAATTCTCCGGAGTCTGTTTTAGGATCGAATCGGATGTCTTCTAACTTTATTATGCGTAGCTCTGCTAACGAATATTGAAATGATTTCTCAGGGAAGTAAGGCAAAGCTCAAAATGTGCCTGCAAATGATCAAAGCGCAATGTCTGATAATGTAGTGTGAGTCATTATTATATTAAGTTCTCTATTTCATTTCATTTCAAATAATTTCAATCAATAGTGAGAGAGTAATTCAGAACATATAAGCAATTTAGCGCTCCATTTCTTACAATTAAATCATAATTTTGGAACGATTTTTAATGATAAGCAATACATTCATTTGATTGAGCGTTCATCGAAAAAGATTTAGGACATCATATTAATTCACTGCAGAATAAATCAAAGCGTTAACTTACAAGACCAAGATGACTGAACTTCTGGCTTGGCACTGTCTAAGGACTAAGTTGCTTGTCTTGCTGACTTGGACAACCAGATGCGGCCGACAATTTTCTTTTTCAGGATTTCGGCTTGAAGGTGCGTCACCACGCCTCTGTGTGTCAGCTCTCGTCTTCTTGTTCTTATTCTTCGCTTACAGAGAGGTCAGATTGTCTTTCCTTTCTGTCACCAACAAACGTAAGATTATAATTTCTTTTTTGCAAGTAATTAATCAAGTTGTTTTTAACTAGATATATTGTCGTTTTCTATGCTCAGTTTTTTCTAAGTTGTTTCACGATTTCCAAGCGGATAAAACAATCGGAGCTGGATCGACAATCTTCAAGTTTTCTCTTTTGGCGCAACTTAGAGATATAAAAGTAAGTAGTTTTGATACTTCCAAATTAACGATTTAACTATAACTCAACAACCTGTTATGTGATGATGTGGCTTGTTAACGTAACAAAAATTTAAACAATTCCACTGATAAAGCAATAAATAAGCTATGAACAAATATTAATAATTGTTTCAATTTCTCGGGAAATTCCATTCATATACTTGACAGTTTCAACTATGCTACGCAGCAGAAACATAACACTGATGCAAAAACATAAGCAAAAGAACACTAATCAAGACCGCACAAAACGAGAAAACGAAAGCATATGAAATGACGACAGACTAGATTCTGCCTGCACTGCACCTCATCTAACAGCAAAGTACAGTCGGCCATTTACTCGCAAAAACCAAAAATTGCCGGCCTATTATCAAATTTGTTGTATTGCCACACAGCAACTCTTGTGGTATTTAAGCAACTAAATTCGAAGCAACCTAACAAACAAAAATTTGCGACTACAATAGACAAGGCGCCTCACAAAAAATTCACAATTCAGCGACTAAAATGTCTCACTCACAAAAGTGGGTTAAATAAGCGAACTACAGTTGAAGTGACAAAACCTAATTTCAATGAAAAAGCTTAACACAATAAATGAGAAAAACTTTGATGCCCAATCTCTAAATAGTGCGACAAGTGCAAGAAAAGAGCAACAAGAACTTTCCCACAAAACTCTGATGCAAATTTTTATCAATTGAAAACTAGTGGTTTTACACAATTAATTTATTGATTTAATTATTGATTTAGTTAAAAAATTTTTCATTCTCTATTATGTTTAGAAGTATTGCTCATTCGATAATTACCGCCGCAATCACCGATACTACAGAATTGTTGCAATTATTCACCTGTCGACTACACCAACACTTCATACCTAGTCTAAACTAACCGGAATACACAAAATGGCTGCGGGCAACTTATGACTAGTAGAGCAAAAGACTTAATTAGTCAGAGGCCATAATTCTGTACATTATTTAATACAAAATTGTTTGAGCTATGGCTGCTGATTCACTAATAAGTTCAAAAATCCCATATGATTCTCATTGTGCAGGAAATTCTACCGCAAATCAATTAAAAGATTTTGTTACACTCATCTCAGTCAAATTGCCGTCTATGCCTTCAAAAAGTTTGCACAGTATCAGTACGTTTTCGTTGTCTGCTTTCATTCGTCTACTCATCCTAATATTGGCCAACACAGAAATTCAAGGCATTTCATTTGTACCAGCTGCTTCTCTTCCCAAACTAAATAACACATTTGAAAAGATACCATTTCTCCCACGAGTATTTGCACTGATAAGCTGAAAAGAAATCCAGCTCTTCGAGATAAGGTTTGACAAACCAGCTGCACGGGTCGCTGCAGCAATGTAAATGTGACAAATTAAAAAGTTCACACCTCCAGGCAGCGGAGCAAGACGGACGTGTGCCAGGGTTGACCGCCTGGCATAGAACTATTATTGACCCCACTCTAAAAATTTTCTTACCAATTTACAATCCATACACATGCATAACAATTCATTCAAATTTCATCCCTCTATTATATAACCCTTCCCTTTTCAGCTATTTTTGCATCATAACAGAAAAATTGTTATCACATACAGGAATAATATCTTTTTCTCATGTTTTCACACCTATATGTGTCCAACAATTGAGCATTGTACTACCATTTTCATGTACTTAGAAAGTACAATTTTGTTGGCATATTAAAATGAACGATTGTTTTCAATTGAAACACAGAAATTTTTATCATTATTTATAATAAGGCAAGTTTTGGTTATTTGATTAGGACGCCTAAACGTACCACAAACTTAATGATGCCCCAAAATTTCCAGTGGAACAGAATTGCCCTCTAACAAACTGGCTGGGTAAGAAGCCACGAGCCATCCATCCTCGTCGACGTGGTCGTCACAACCAGCAACTACAACATCAGCGGCATCTTCAGCAACCATCAGCGACATCTTCAACAACCACAACAACAACAAAACAAACAACCTCAACCACAAGAACTTCCACAATCGAGAAGATTCAATCAATGATTGTCTACCAAAAGAAAAGATTTTTTACCCAAGCCGCGAGGCTTGAATACCAAAGAATGAGCGAGATGCTTCCACTGGATGAAAACCCAAAACGCATTTTCTGTCGATTACTCCTCAAGACAGGTAACTGGAATACAAATCAAGAGCAAGATTGAGACTTATAATAGTAGATATTATTGGTCACTAAATTATATCCTTTTTCACTCTCACACTTATATTAGTGTGGTAATAAGATCTATCACATAAAATCCTAACCGCACGGAGTTAAAAATTTCGCCCTTTCACGTTGCAAGAGAATCCGGATTTTTATTTTCTTTGATTGCTTTTGGTGGACAATTAGTTTTAAAAAACTTTCATCATCCAAATTCTAACTTTATTACGGTTAAAAAAGAAATTGCGTTATTTTTTCCAACAACCGATTTCGCCCTTTCAGTCCGTTCTTACATTGATTTCTTGTCCGTTCTTACAATACCATAAGAACGGACAGGAAATCAATCAATTAAAAAGTGTGTTTGACGGCAACTCATTATTCTGCTGCACTTCAAATTCTCAACTTTTGATATATTTTCTACATGCGCATAATAAACTGCAACTTAGTTGTTATTTTGTCGGTAAAAACTGTCCCAGAATTGTCATAAAAACTTCTCTGATTTGATGTCACCTTTCTGGGATATTTTTGGCCAAACTTTTGTCATTTTCAGCACTAAGTAGAGCTACGTTTTGGAGCAGGCAATTTTGAAGTATATAAATAAGCGCAGCCTGAAAAGTAACAAAGTATGTATTACTGCAAGCTGAGCACCAGTATAGAGTTATAAAATACAACACCTTGTAGGCCGTCTATGCCTGTCAACAGCTGCATAGCCCCCCGATCCCGTGCTGTAATGACCACTACTCGTGGTTCCTTGAGGCGAAAAGCGCGAAAAGAGCGCCCCACAGCCGGATGATAGAATCTTGCCTGCAGCACCGCCAGCGGCACTAGCAGACGAATCACGTGCACTTGTATTGAGCATTTCAATAACTATAATATTTTGCACCAAGTTAGTGAAAGCAAGGTCTACATTATGAGACGATTTAGCCGAGGTTTCCATGTAAGGCAAAGCGCATTGTTGCGCCAGGGATTTGGCCGCATTTAATTGGCTGCTGGATGTGACGAGATCCAATTTGTTGCCGACCAATAGCATCGCAACACCGTCTGTAGTTGTGTCTTTAACACGAAGTATATGGTCGCGTAGCTTGACAACGTGGCTGAGGGAAGTGAGATCTAGCATGCTGAAGACAAGAAGGAAACCATCGCCATTTCGGATGTACAGATCGGTCATGTTGTTGAACTGCTCCATACCTGAAATGTTATCCTGTGACAAAGGTAAATTAGGATCTTTTCCGTTTCTGCCCCCCCCTCCCCCAGCTTAGAGTGCCCCCCCCCAGACGCACGTGCCATATTTTTACGTAATGATTTACTATGTAATGGCACGTGCTCTGTAACTGGGGGGCGCATAACGTACTATTGTAACTAATTGGTTAGTTTGCACGTCGAAAAGAACATTTACACTCTATCTCTATCAATATTCCAAATCAGGCGTAGAGGCCCTATTCTGTTTCTGTCGACACAAGAAAGTACTTTCAAAACCGAACCTCTTAACCTTAAAATAACAACAGCTATTTCACGGGAAATAAGCATAGAGATTTGTATGAGTAGAATAACTACTAAAATATCAAACATAGCCAGCAGTGCCGGAAAATAGCCGAGATAGACGCTTGTGACCTTCCATGAATTGAAACAACCAAAGAAATAAGATAGACAGATTGACCACCAGTCTTTTAATAGACCACTAGACTTTTTGGTCAAATTCGGGCTGTCATTTTTATGAGACACATACGCTCTATAAGTAAAAAAAACCCTAATGTAGCTTTTCAAAAATAATATTCGAAATCAAAGTCAAGACTCTAATACTCAAGAATCAGGGAATACACGTTTGGCACTACTTAGCTGCAGACTATTGACCTTTAACTAGTAAATGTTCATAAAATTTAAAGTTCATTAAGCGAGTTCAGAAGTCAATTTTTTGAGTGAGGTAAGTAACGCAATTGACCTAAAAGCAGAACAAATGACGTCACGCTCAAAAATTTGAATTGCAAAGCAGTAGAAATCACTGAAATTGAAAAGCTCAAATCGAAGAAGTCAGGTCGCAAGAATCATCGACGGACACGACGAAATAAAAAAACTTAAAAACTTAAAGTTTTAAAGCGCAAAAGTCATTTTATTGAGTGAGGTAAGTCGCTTATGATCAAAATCTAATCGCGCAAAAAACTTTTGCTACAGAGAGTGAGACATAAAATGTCTCACGCGCGCAAAAGCCGTTAGTGAGAGGAAGAAGTCATTCAGAAAATTTGACTTTTTTAGCTTTGCTGTGTGAACAAATGTAAAACCAGAAAGAGCGTCAGACGAAAAAACAAAAAACATAGCAGGACAAGTCCTGACGTACAATTCAAATATTTTTCATTGACTAAACAGAAAACTAGACCAAGAACGGACTATGAATGGATTGGGAAAATCATTTAGAAAAAAATCCGATCCAAAAAATCGAAAAATTGTAAAAATCACATGCGGCAAACTGTGAAATTGCCGCATGTGAACAAAAAACCACTAGCGAGAAAGCGAATTTTTGTTCAAACACCGTTTTCTCACTCTACTTTAAAATTAGAGAAAAATTCCACGCCGCAAAACCACTTGCTTGCTTTTTCGCTTCGCTTCCTGTTTCGGCGCGACCAAAATCACTACTCCAATTAGACTTCAAAAACTATGAAAATGTGTGAACATGTCTGAAAAAAGACAGCGCCCAATACACCTCAATAATAGCCGATATCGTTTCGCGGCTATTAAGCAGACGAGTCAACATTTTTAGTTGCAAATTTTTATTCCATTTTATGAAATATAAGATAGTCTACACAAACAGGCGTGAATCCTATCAAAGCTGTTACGCGCAAAACAAAATTGAAGCAGATTTTCTTTCAGAGCTTTAATTCCGTGAGATGTGTAGACGCTGGATCATAACCGTTTCAATGAAACTTTGACAAACTTTGACTAACCATTACATGTCTGCGAAACGTACTAAGGCGGACTTAAAAGCTTATTTTGACCTAAACCACTATTTTTTTTTTACAGTTACACACGGTTTTAAGATTTAAATTTACAAACAAACTTATTGTTAACCCTGAATATAAGTTTGAACAACCCTTATTTTAAAAAAATGTTTTCTTAGCTTTGCGCCAATTTAGCATAATAGACACGACTAGCAGATCGCCAGAATAGCTGTGAAATTGATTTTGAGTGCCGTAGAGTACAGATAGAAACAGATAAAGCAAGGAGTTGAAATAGTTATCCGCGCTCCTGTTTCGGCGTGATCGAACAGATCTGTGAACAGATCTTTATAAAAACAATGAAGTTCGGTAATGTGCGTTAGCTTATAATGTTCCGACACGGGTCATCCACAATTCTGATTTAATTGTCTAATGTGACAAGACCAAAATTTAATTACTAAAATTGAACTCAATACGGGCAAAAGTTCTTAATCACAAAAATTATAATGAAAGCTCTTAGAATTAAAGCCAGAAAACAATCATTCTGAGCAGGAAGTCGCTACACGGAAAAAAAATCAGTTAACCACAAAAACGCAACCGGCCATTGATGCATCTAAGCTAAGAGTTGAGAGAAAGAAAAAAACGATAAAAAACCGCAAAAGTTCAAAACAAGGAAATTGTTTGAAACAAAGGGCTAATTTTTACCTCCAATTGAAGCTTGAGAATTGCACTATCCAGAATATATCATACAATTTCAAAAAGAACAACAAATATAGGCGAATGTCAAAACTTCAATTAAAATTTGAGAGAAAACGGGATCGAAGCCGTTCAAGTCATACCTATTCACTAAAAGCCCTAGATATGTTTAAATACGCTTTTTTTAACGCCGTTGTTTTTGATTTGCGCTATTTCCTTAACGTGAAAATGTGAGAACACAAAAAAGACAAAAGCGCAAAAATAAGATAAAATGGACAAAACTACAAAAACAAAAAAAGAAAACTCGATGTCTCAAAGAGAAGCCATTTCGGAAAACCCAAAACGTAGTGACGACTAAATTGTAATTAAATAGAAAATGATGCAACCTCGCTGCTGAAATTAAGCTAAAACTTGACAGAAATAAGATAGAAACAAGGCGAAATCTCAAAAATACACCATTTTTCAATTTGCAAACAAATATTTTTGAAAGTTATAAGAACAACAAACTTTCACCTTAGAAAAAAATAGAATAGTTCTTAGCTCCACATGACGCTTATAGGACATGTCACTAGCGAGACTTAGTCATAAGACAACAAAATAACAAACAAACCAATTTTAAAAAAGCAATTATACACAAACGAAGTTTTGAAGCCATAAAAAGTTCAAGCTTCTAACTGAAGATATGACATATAATCGTTTGACGTAATTTGAACGTCAAAAAGATTTGTCGGTAACTGAGCAATAAAATGAAATCACGTGCTACAGGATTCCAGTAATTAACTTAAAGAAGCGAAAAAAATTAATAATGAAAAAAGCTACCTATAAAATTCGAACCCACAAAAGTACCAGAAATAGGCTTTTTATTGCAGTCGTCATTCAAAAATATGTAATTGTTCCAATTATTAGCGAAATACAATTTTACGGAAAATTCAATATATGAGAAATAATTGATGAAATTTTGATAACTATCTAGTTAAATGGGCAAAAAAACGGGCAATTAATTAATTCCAGAACTCCCACAGTGAGCAACAGTAAAACTAACTTGTTTGTGAGTTTGAGATTGTGTCAGCAATTTTTAGGACTACATTTTCGGCTAAAAAACCGCAATTTGCTATAGAAGTGCATTATTGACGGAAAAGGACTGACTTTTGAAAAATTTAGTCAAAATGTTATCAAAAGTTTTGGATACAACGCTTCTGCGACTTTATTCTGCTTTTTAAAGTGAAATCATAAAAACTTTTAGAACCCATTTTAAAAACAATGAAGTTCGGTAATGTGCGTTAGCTTATAATGTTCCGACACGGGTCATCCACAATTCTGATTTAATTGTCTAATGTGACAAGACCAAAATTTAATTACTAAAATTGAACTCAATACGGGCAAAAGTTCTTAATCACAAAAATTATAATGAAAGCTCTTAGAATTAAAGCCAGAAAACAATCATTCTGAGCAGGAAGTCGCTACACGGAAAAAAATCAGTTAACCACAAAAACGCAACCGGCCATTGATGCATCTAAGCTAATAGTTGAGAGAAAGAAAAAAACGATAAAAAACCGCAAAACTTCAAAACAAGGAAATTGTTTGAAACAAAGGGCTAATTTTTACCTGCAATTGAAGCTTGAGAATTGCACTATCCAGAATATATCATACAATTTCAAAAAGAACAACAAATATAGGCGAATGTCAAAACTTCAATTAAAATTTGAGAGAAAACGGGATCGAAGCCGTTCAAGTCATACCTATTCACTAAAAGCCCTAGATATGTTTAAATACGCTTTTTTTAACGCCGTTGTTTTTGATTTGCGCTATTTCCTTAACGTGAAAATGTGAGAACACAAAAAAGACAAAAGCGCAAAAATAAGATAAAATGGACAAAACTACAAAAACAAAAAAAGAAAACTCGATGTCTCAAAGAGAAGCCATTTCGGAAAACCCAAAACGTAGTGACGACTAAATTGTAATTAAATAGAAAATGATGCAACCTCGCTGCTGAAATTAAGCTAAAACTTGACAGAAATAAGATAGAAACAAGGCGAAATCTCAAAAATACACCATTTTTCAATTTGCAAACAAATATTTTTGAAAGTTATAAGAACAACAAACTTTCACCTTAGAAAAAAATAGAATAGTTCTTAGCTCCACATGACGCTTATAGGACATGTCACTAGCGAGACTTAGTCATAAGACAACAAAATAACAAACAAACCAATTTTAAAAAAGCAATTATACACAAACGAAGTTTTGAAGCCATAAAAAGTTCAAGCTTCTAACTGAAGATATGACATATAATCGTTTGACGTAATTTGAACGTCAAAAAGATTTGTCGGTAACTGAGCAATAAAATGAAATCACGTGCTACAGGATTCCAGTAATTAACTTAAAGAAGCGAAAAAAATTAATAATGAAAAAAGCTACCTATAAAATTCGAACCCACAAAAGTACCAGAAATAGGCTTTTTATTGCAGTCGTCATTCAAAAATATGTAATTGTTCCAATTATTAGCGAAATACAATTTTACGGAAAATTCAATATATGAGAAATAATTGATGAAATTTTGATAACTATCTAGTTAAATGGGCAAAAAAACGGGCAATTAATTAATTCCAGAACTCCCACAGTGAGCAACAGTAAAACTAACTTGTTTGTGAGTTTGAGATTGTGTCAGCAATTTTTAGGACTACATTTTCGGCTAAAAAACCGCAATTTGCTATAGAAGTGCATTATTGACGGAAAAGGACTGACTTTTGAAAAATTTAGTCAAAATGTTATCAAAAGTTTTGGATACAACGCTTCTGCGACTTTATTCTGCTTTTTAAAGTGAAATCATAAAAACTTTTAGAACCCATTTTAAAAACAATGAAGTTCGGTAATGTGCGTTAGCTTATAATGTTCCGACACGGGTCATCCACAATTCTGATTTAATTGTCTAATGTGACAAGACCAAAATTTAATTACTAAAATTGAACTCAATACGGGCAAAAGTTCTTAATCACAAAAATTATAATGAAAGCTCTTAGAATTAAAGCCAGAAAACAATCATTCTGAGCAGGAAGTCGCTACACGGAAAAAAATCAGTTAACCACAAAAACGCAACCGGCCATTGATGCATCTAAGCTAATAGTTGAGAGAAAGAAAAAAACGATAAAAAACCGCAAAACTTCAAAACAAGGAAATTGTTTGAAACAAAGGGCTAATTTTTACCTGCAATTGAAGCTTGAGAATTGCACTATCCAGAATATATCATACAATTTCAAAAAGAACAACAAATATAGGCGAATGTCAAAACTTCAATTAAAATTTGAGAGAAAACGGGATCGAAGCCGTTCAAGTCATACCTATTCACTAAAAGCCCTAGATATGTTTAAATACGCTTTTTTTAACGCCGTTGTTTTTGATTTGCGCTATTTCCTTAACGTGAAAATGTGGGAACACAAAAAAGACAAACGCGCAAAAAAAAGATAAAATGGACAAAACTACAAAAACAAAAAAAGAAAACTCAATGTCTCAAAGAGAAGCCATTTCGGAAAACCCAAAACGTAGTGACGACTAAATTGTAATTAAATAGAAAATGATGCAACCTCGCTGCTGAAATTAAGCTAAAACTTGACAGAAATAAGATAGAAACAAGGCGAAATCTCAAAAATACACCATTTTTCAATTTGCAAACAAATATTTTTGAAAGTTATAAGAACAACAAACTTTCACCTTAGAAAAAAATAGAATAGTTCTTAGCTCCACATGACGCTTATAGGACATGTCACTAGCGAGACTTAGTCATAAGACAACAAAATAACAAACAAACCAATTTTAAAAAAGCAATTATACACAAACGAAGTTTTGAAGCCATAAAAAGTTCAAGCTTCTAACTGAAGATATGACATATAATCGTTTGACGTAATTTGAACGTCAAAAAGATTTGTCGGTAACTGAGCAATAAAATGAAATCACGTGCTACAGGATTCCAGTAATTAACTTAAAGAAGCGAAAAAAATTAATAATGAAAAAAGCTACCTATAAAATTCGAACCCACAAAAGTACCAGAAATAGGCTTTTTATTGCAGTCGTCTTTCAAAAATATGTAATTGTTCCAATTATTAGCGAAATACAATTTTACGGAAAATTCAATATATGAGAAATAATTGATGAAATTTTGATAACTATCTAGTTAAATGGGCAAAAAACGGGCAAATAATTAATTCCAGAACTCCCACAGTGAGCAACAGTAAAACTAACTTGTTTGTGAGTTTGAGATTGTGTCAGCAATTTTTAGGACTACATTTTTGGCTAAAAAACCATAATTTGCTATAGAAGTGCATTATTGACGGAAAAGGACTGACTTTTGAAAAATTAAGTCAAAATGTTATCAAAAGTTTTGGATACAACGCTTCTGCGACTTTATTCTGCTTTTTAAAGTGAAATCATAAAAACTTTTAGAACCCATTTTAAATTCTGATTTAATTGTCTAATGTGACAGGACCAAAATTTAATTACTAAAATTGAACAATACGGGCAAAAGTTCTTAATCACAAAAATTATAATGAAAGCTCTTAGAATTAAAGCCAGAAAACAATCATTCTGAGCAGGAAGTCGCTACACGGAAAAAAAATCAGTTAACCACAAAAACGCAACCGGCCATTGATGCATCTAAGCTAATAGTTGAGAGAAAGAAAAAAACGAAAAAAAACTGCAAAAGTTCAAAACAAAAGTTCAAAACAAGGAAATTGTTTGAAACAAAGGGCTAATTTTTACCTCCAATTGAAGCTTGAGAATTGCACTATCCAGAATATATCATACAATTTCAAAAAGAACAACAAATATAGGCGAATGTCAAAAATTCAATTAAAATTTGAGAGAAAACGGGATTTAAGCCGTTCAAGTCATACCTATTCACTAAAAACCCTAGACATGTTTAAATACGCTTTTTTAACGCCGTTGTTTTTGATTTGCGCTATTTCCTTAACGTGAAAATGTGAGAACACAAAAAAGACAAACGCGCAAAAAAGATAAAATGGACAAAACTACAAAAACAAAAAAAGAAAACTCAATGTCTCAAAGAGAAGCCATTTCGGAAAACCCAAAACGTAGTGACGCCTAAATTGTAATTAAATAGAAAATGATGCGACCTCGCTGCTGAAATTAAGCTTAAACTTGACAGAAATAAGATAGAAACAAGGCGAAATCTCAAAAATACACCATTTTTCAATTTGCAAACAAATATTTTTGAAAGTTATAAGAACAACAAACTTTCACCTTAGAAAAAAATAGAATAGTTCTTAGCTCCACATGACGCTTATAGGACATGTCACTAGCGAGACTTAGTCATAAGACAACAAAATAACAAACAAACCAATTTTAAAAAAGCAATTATACACAAACGAAGTTTTGAAGCCATAAAAAGTTCAAGCTTCTAACTGAAGATATGACATATAATCGTTTGACGTAATTTGAACGTCAAAAAGATTTGTCGGTAACTGAGCAATAAAATGAAATCACGTGCTACAGGATTCCAGTAATTAACTTAAAGAAGCGAAAAAAATTAATAATGAAAAAAGCTACCTATAAAATTCGAACCCACAAAAGTACCAGAAATAGGCTTTTTATTGCAGTCGTCTTTCAAAAATATGTAATTGTTCCAATTATTAGCGAAATACAATTTTACGGAAAATTCAATATATGAGAAATAATTGATGAAATTTTGATAACTATCTAGTTAAATGGGCAAAAAACGGGCAAATAATTAATTCCAGAACTCCCACAGTGAGCAACAGTAAAACTAACTTGTTTGTGAGTTTGAGATTGTGTCAGCAATTTTTAGGACTACATTTTTGGCTAAAAAACCATAATTTGCTATAGAAGTGCATTATTGACGGAAAAGGACTGACTTTTGAAAAATTAAGTCAAAATGTTATCAAAAGTTTTGGATACAACGCTTCTGCGACTTTATTCTGCTTTTTAAAGTGAAATCATAAAAACTTTTAGAACCCATTTTAAATTCTGATTTAATTGTCTAATGTGACAGGACCAAAATTTAATTACTAAAATTGAACAATACGGGCAAAAGTTCTTAATCACAAAAATTATAATGAAAGCTCTTAGAATTAAAGCCAGAAAACAATCATTCTGAGCAGGAAGTCGCTACACGGAAAAAAAATCAGTTAACCACAAAAACGCAACCGGCCATTGATGCATCTAAGCTAATAGTTGAGAGAAAGAAAAAAACGAAAAAAAACTGCAAAAGTTCAAAACAAAAGTTCAAAACAAGGAAATTGTTTGAAACAAAGGGCTAATTTTTACCTCCAATTGAAGCTTGAGAATTGCACTATCCAGAATATATCATACAATTTCAAAAAGAACAACAAATATAGGCGAATGTCAAAAATTCAATTAAAATTTGAGAGAAAACGGGATTTAAGCCGTTCAAGTCATACCTATTCACTAAAAACCCGACATGTTTAAATACGCTTTTTTAACGCCGTTGTTTTTGATTTGCGCTATTTCCTTAACGTGAAAATGTGAGAACACAAAAAAGACAAACGCGCAAAAAAGATAAAATGGACAAAACTACAAAAACAAAAAAAGAAAACTCAATGTCTCAAAGAGAAGCCATTTCGGAAAACCCAAAACGTAGTGACGCCTAAATTGTAATTAAATAGAAAATGATGCGACCTCGCTGCTGAAATTAAGCTTAAACTTGACAGAAATAAGATAGAAACAAGGCGAAATCTCAAAAATACACCATTTTTCAATTTGCAAACAAATATTTTTGAAAGTTATAAGAACAACAAACTTTCACCTTAGAAAAAAATAGAATAGTTCTTAGCTCCATATGACGCTTATAGGACATGTCACTAGCGAGACTAAGTCATAAGACAACAAAATAACAAATAAACCAACTTTAAAAAAGCAATTATACACAAACGAAGTTTTGAAGCCATAAAAAGTTCAAGCTTCTAACTGAAGATATGACATATAATCGTTTGACCTAATTTGAACGTCAAAAAGATTTGTCAGTAACTGAGCAATAAAATGAAATCACGTGCTGCAGGATTCCAGTAATTAACTTAAAGAAGCGAAAAAAATTAATAAAAAAGCTACCTAAGAAAAAAGCTACCTATAAAATTCGAACCCACAAAAGTACCAGAAACAGGCTTTTTATTGCAGTCGTCATTCAAAAATATGTAATTGTTCCAATTATTAGCGAAATACAATTTTACGGAAAATTCAATATATGGAAATAATTGATGAAATTTTGATAACTATCTAGTTAAATGGGCAAAAAAACGGGCAATTAATTAATTCCAGAACTCCCACAGTGAGCAACAGTAAAACTAACTTGTTTGTGAGTTTGAGATTGTGTCAGCAATTTTTAGGACTACATTTTCGGCTAAAAAACCGCAATTTGCTATAGAAGTGCATTATTGACGGAAAAGGACTGACTTTTGAAAAATTTAGTCAAAATGTTATCAAAAGTTTTGGATACAACGCTTCTGCGACTTAATTCTGCTTTTTAAAGTGAAATCATAAATACTTTTAGAACCCATTTTAAATTCTGATTTAATTGTCTAATGTGACAGGACCAAAATTTAATTACTAAAATTGAACAATACGGGCAAAAGTTCTTAATCACAAAAATTATAATGAAAGCTCTTAGAATTAAAGCCAGAAAACAATCATTCTGAGCAGGAAGTCGCTACACGGAAAAAAAATCAGTTAACCACAAAAACGCAACCGGCCATTGATGCATCTAAGCTAATAGTTGAGAGAAAGAAAAAAACGAAAAAAAACTGCAAAAGTTCAAAACAAAAGTTCAAAACAAGGAAATTGTTTGAAACAAAGGGCTAATTTTTACCTCCAATTGAAGCTTGAGAATTGCACTATCCAGAATATATCATACAATTTCAAAAAGAACAACAAATATAGGCGAATGTCAAAAATTCAATTAAAATTTGAGAGAAAACGGGATTTAAGCCGTTCAAGTCATACCTATTCACTAAAAACCCGACATGTTTAAATACGCTTTTTTAACGCCGTTGTTTTTGATTTGCGCTATTTCCTTAACGTGAAAATGTGAGAACACAAAAAAGACAAACGCGCAAAAAAGATAAAATGGACAAAACTACAAAAACAAAAAAAGAAAACTCAATGTCTCAAAGAGAAGCCATTTCGGAAAACCCAAAACGTAGTGACGCCTAAATTGTAATTAAATAGAAAATGATGCGACCTCGCTGCTGAAATTAAGCTTAAACTTGACAGAAATAAGATAGAAACAAGGCGAAATCTCAAAAATACACCATTTTTCAATTTGCAAACAAATATTTTTGAAAGTTATAAGAACAACAAACTTTCACCTTAGAAAAAAATAGAATAGTTCTTAGCTCCATATGACGCTTATAGGACATGTCACTAGCGAGACTAAGTCATAAGACAACAAAATAACAAATAAACCAACTTTAAAAAAGCAATTATACACAAACGAAGTTTTGAAGCCATAAAAAGTTCAAGCTTCTAACTGAAGATATGACATATAATCGTTTGACCTAATTTGAACGTCAAAAAGATTTGTCAGTAACTGAGCAATAAAATGAAATCACGTGCTGCAGGATTCCAGTAATTAACTTAAAGAAGCGAAAAAAATTAATAAAAAAGCTACCTAAGAAAAAAGCTACCTATAAAATTCGAACCCACAAAAGTACCAGAAACAGGCTTTTTATTGCAGTCGTCATTCAAAAATATGTAATTGTTCCAATTATTAGCGAAATACAATTTTACGGAAAATTCAATATATGGAAATAATTGATGAAATTTTGATAACTATCTAGTTAAATGGGCAAAAAAACGGGCAATTAATTAATTCCAGAACTCCCACAGTGAGCAACAGTAAAACTAACTTGTTTGTGAGTTTGAGATTGTGTCAGCAATTTTTAGGACTACATTTTCGGCTAAAAAACCGCAATTTGCTATAGAAGTGCATTATTGACGGAAAAGGACTGACTTTTGAAAAATTTAGTCAAAATGTTATCAAAAGTTTTGGATACAACGCTTCTGCGACTTAATTCTGCTTTTTAAAGTGAAATCATAAATACTTTTAGAACCCATTTTAAATTCTGATTTAATTGTCTAATGTGACAAGACCAAAATTTAATTACTAAAATTGAACTCAATACGGGCAAAAGTTCTTAATCACAAAAAATATAATGAAAGCTCTTAGAATTAAAGCCAGAAAACAATCATTCTGAGCAGGAAGTCGCTACACGGAAAAAAATCAGTTAACCACAAAAACGCAACCGGCCATTGATGCATCTAGGCTAATAGTTGAGAGAAAGAAAAAAACGATAAAAAACCGCAAAAGTTCAAAACAAGGAAATTGTTTGAAACAAAGGGCTAATTTTTACCTCCAATTGAAGCTTGAGAATTGCACTATCCAGAATATATCATACAATTTCAAAAAGAATAACAAATATAGGCGAATGTCAAAAATTCAATTAAAATTTGAGAGAAAACGGGATCGAAGCCGTTCAAGTCATACCTATTCACTAAAAACCCTAGACATGTTTAAATACGCTTTTTTAACGCCGTTGTTTTTGATTTGCGCTATTTCCTTAACGTGAAAATGTGAGAACACAAAAAAGACAAACGCGCAAAAAAAAGATAAAATGGACAAAACTACAAAAACAAAAAAAGAAAACTCAATGTCTCAAAGAGAAGCCATTTCGGGAAAACCAAAACGTAGTGACGCCTAAATTGTAATTAAATAGAAAATGATGCGACCTCGCTGCTGAAATTAAGCTAAAACTTGACAGAAATAAGATAGAAACAAGGCGAAATCTCAAAAATACACCATTTTTCAATTTGCAAACAAATATTTTTGAAAGTTATAAGAACAACAAACTTTCACCTTAGAAAAAAATAGAATAGTTCTTAGCTCCATATGACGCCTATAGGACATGTCACTAGCGAGACTAAGTCATAAGACAACAAAATAACAAATAAACCAACTTTAAAAAAGCAATTATACACAAACGAAGTTTTGAAGCCATAAAAAGTTCAAGCTTCTAACTGAAGATATGACATATAATCGTTTGACCTAATTTGAACGTCAAAAAGATTTGTCAGTAACTGAGCAATAAAATGAAATCACGTGCTACAGGATTCCAGTAATTAACTTAAAGAAGCGAAAAAAATTAATAAAAAAGCTACCTAAGAAAAAAGCTACCTATAAAATTCGAACCCACAAAAGTACCAGAAACAGGCTTTTTATTGCAGTCGTCATTCAAAAATATGTAATTGTTCCAATTATTAGCGAAATACAATTTTACGGAAAATTCAATATGAGAAATAATTGATGAAAATTTGATAACTATCTAGTTAAATGGGCAAAAAAACGGGCAATTAATTAATTCCAGAACTCCCACAGTGAGCAACAGTAAAACTAACTTGTTTGTGAGTTTGAGATTGTGTCAGCAATTTTTAGGACTACATTTTCGGCTAAAAAACCGCAATTTGCTATAGAAGTGCATTATTGACGGAAAAGGACTGACTTTTGAAAAATTTAGTCAAAATGTTATCAAAAGTTTTGGATACAACGCTTCTGCGACTTAATTCTGCTTTTTAAAGTGAAATCATAAATACTTTTAGAACCCATTTTAAATTCTGATTTAATTGTCTAATGAGACAAGACCAAAATTTAATTACTAAAATTGAACTCAATACGGGCAAAAGTTCTTAATCACAAAAAATATAATGAAAGCTCTTAGAATTAAAGCCAGAAAACAATCATTCTGAGCAGGAAGTCGCTACACGGAAAAAAATCAGTTAACCACAAAAACGCAACCGGCCATTGATGCATCTAAGCTAATAGTTGAGAGAAAGAAAAAAACGATAAAAAACCGCAAAAGTTCAAAACAAGGAAATTGTTTGAAACAAAGGGCTAATTTTTACCTCCAATTGAAGCTTGAGAATTGCACTATCCAGAATATATCATACAATTTCAAAAAGAACAACAAATATAGGCGAATGTCAAAAATTCAATTAAAATTTGAGAGAAAACGGGATCGAAGCCGTTCAAGTCATACCTATTCACTAAAAACCCTAGACATGTTTAAATACGCTTTTTAAACGCCGTTGTTTTTGATTTGCGCTATTTCCTTAACGTGAAAATGTGAGAAAAAAAGACAAACGCGCAAAAAAAAGATAAAATGGACAAAACTACAAAAACAAAAAAAGAAAACTCAATGTCTCAAAGAGAAGCCATTTCGGAAAACCCAAAACGTAGTGACGCCTAAATTGTAATTAAATAGAAAATGATGCGACCTCGCTGCTGAAATTAAGCTTAAACTTGACAGAAATAAGATAGAAACAAGGCGAAATCTCAAAAATACACCATTTTTCAATTTGCAAACAAATATTTTTGAAAGTTATAAGAACAACAAACTTTCACCTTAGAAAAAAATAGAATAGTTCTTAGCTCCATATGACGCTTATAGGACATGTCACTAGCGAGACTAAGTCATAAGACAACAAAATAACAAATAAACCAACTTTAAAAAAGCAATTATACACAAACGAAGTTTTGAAGCCATAAAAAGTTCAAGCTTCTAACTGAAGATATGACATATAATCGTTTGACCTAATTTGAACGTCAAAAAGATTTGTCGGTAACTGAGCAATAAAATGAAATCACGTGCTACAGGATTCCAGTAATTAACTTAAAGAAGCGAAAAAAATTAATAATGAAAAAAGCTACCTATAAAATTCGAACCCACAAAAGTACCAGAAATAGGCTTTTTATTGCAGTCGTCATTCAAAAATATGTAATTGTTCCAATTATTAGCGAAATACAATTTTACGGAAAATTCAATATATGAGAAATAATTGATGAAATTTTGATAACTATCTAGTTAAATGGGCAAAAAAACGGGCAATTAATTAATTCCAGAACTCCCACAGTGAGCAACAGTAAAACTAACTTGTTTGTGAGTTTGAGATTGTGTCAGCAATTTTTAGGACTACATTTTCGGCTAAAAAACCGCAATTTGCTATAGAAGTGCATTATTGACGGAAAAGGACTGACTTTTGAAAAATTTAGTCAAAATGTTATCAAAAGTTTTGGATACAACGCTTCTGCGACTTAATTCTGCTTTTTAAAGTGAAATCATAAATACTTTCAGAACCCATTTTAAATTTTATGGGAAAATTGACAAAAAAGCGATCAAAAATGCGGAAAATATGAACAAAAACAACCGAAATCTCAAACATTCACAAAATTTTAAACTACGATAACTCCGTGGAAAACAAATACAAAAAAATCTTTTTAATTCCATACTCTACGCTGGACGGGCTTTCTAATGATACCACTCACAATTCTACGATGAATAAATCGATCGGCCAAAATTGACTGAACAAAAAAACCCATTTCAGTATATAGTTCCTCCCCACTACTAAGGTGGGTCGGAACCAAAATGAACGCAAGATTTTGGAATTGACTCAAAGCAAATCTTGACGTATTGCAAAGCTAAATACTTGCTAAAAGAAGCTCTTCACTTCCTTTAACTATTCAATAAAAGGAAATTAAATTCAATGACTAACAAAAAACAATTTTCGAAATCTGTCACTTTAGAAAATTATCCACAAGTGGCGACAATGAAACGATTAGTCTGCACAGACAGTCAAACGGAATTCCTGTTTAGGCAACGGCCAATCAACTGATCATTGAAAAAAACACAGCGACGAAACCAGAAAAAAAACAAATTGTGCTGACATTTGTCGTACATCCCATAGAGATGTGGCGTCCCATCTGTTAATCTGAGAAATTATGGTTTTATCAGCAACTATTTAAATGCCAGATGAAAATCTAATCAACTAAAGAAACCAGTTAGAAACCAGTTAGCTAAAAAGATCAAATCCAGTATAAAAAAACCGTCGTCAGAATTTGTGTAAAGTTAGGCCCATTAAAGATTCAGCTATGTGCTCACAGTAACGCAAGTCTTAGAATAGCAAAAGAAAAAAAATTCACATTTAAAACTATTGTGAAAATATCAGGAAGCAAAAAAGGCAGAACATTTAGGAAATAAACAAAAACAATTTTTTATGAAGATAAACACCTTAAACATAAGGACAGTCAAATCAAAAGTCCACTAAAAACATCGCGAAAGACGAATTGTAGCCTAAAAACTCCCCGTAGACTGTTTGTTAAAGATTTGAATAACTAAGAATCCGCAAAACCCGTGAAAAACGGCAAACAAAAACGGTCAAAATTGCATTTGAAGGCATAAACACAGTTTGAGATGGTGAAATGGGATCCAAATCGCACTATTACTTTTAGAAATAATATAAACTTAAATTCGACAGGAGAAAATAGAGTTAACACTAAAAATCTACTAGGAAAAAGCCGCACCTGAACAAAAATTTTACCTCGCTTGCTCAGATTTATTCATACCTACTATTCACGCTCTCTTTTACGAATCGGTAGGAACAAAACTGCCACTCTGTTTTGAACTTTGCTCAGCATCAAATGAAAATTGGAGTCAGTATTAACAAATGCAGTATGGACTTTTACACAGTTTCAAAACACCTCGACCAACTGAAAGAAAATAGATCATCGTAACTCTGATTCCAATCGTTTAGAAACAATGCAGAAACAAAATTAATTGCAGAAGACACGTTCAGAAACGAAATGAATTGCAGAAAACACAGGAAACCACAATATAGCCACGCTCCTCGCACATCTATGCAGCTATAAACATAGACACCACAATCATTTATTTTCTAGTCGTCTGAGTGAAACACAAAATAATTCCAAAACACCGCTTTTGGAATAGAAAGCACAAGACACTACTTGATCCGGGTTTTCGTTGAAACTAGCCGAAGCATTTTCAGGCGCGGTCTACAATAATAAAAACGGGTAATTATTGTGGTTATTGAGGGTAATTATTGTGCTAACACAAAAAGCGGTAGTAACTGTTGGAAGATGCTCAAAATAGGTTTGAAAACCGTTGTAGAGATATGGTATCAAAAGTCAAATAGTTCGACACAAAAATTATGAGAAACTTGTCGAAACACTGCAGTTAATGCCACTTGATTGGAGAGGAAGCAATTTGCAGGTAATCAATAGGGCCCAAAAATGATTTTTGAAACCTTTTTCACTAAAAACACGCCAATTGATATCGAATGGATTGCTCTCGAACGAATGATGGGTGCTCGATTCCAATACAGCCAACTCTAGCCAGCGGGGATAAAATCGGGGTATTGCGCACACAACGGTGTTCCATGTGAAGTGATGTTCTTTATCACTTCTCATTTACCTAATCAGATATTTTTTTAAAAAGATCAAGTTTAACGCGCTTTTCATTTGAATTTTAGTAGTAAACCTCCGCAACTTGATTTTACAAGTTTCAAATTGTGAAAGAAATATTAATTTAGATCCCGCAAAAAACAGGAATTCAAGCCATGATATAAGTCATTCGAATAGTGATAACTATCAAACGAAATTTGAATAAAAAGACAAACATGACAACAATAATTGATTGAAAATTATTTCGGGAGCAATAAAACAAGCACTAGTATTGAGAAAAAGAGCTTTAATGAATTGTAAAAAAAATCTGAATAATAAGAGAAAAAATTAATCAAAAACTTGTAAAAGCAATTTGAAAATAAATGAAATAAGCTTTAATTGATCAGCAGATTCGATTCAAAATAAGCGGCAACATAAAAAAATTCAGTAAAGCTAAAAGCTTCAAGAACTTCTTAACACACAGATTTCAAATAACCCGAAAACTTCGAAAAAACTTCAGGACGGTTTTGACATTTCGCAACAATTGTCAACTGACTGGCTACAAGGCTACACTTGAGTGGCTACAAGATGATCATGTTGACTTAGTGTTTAGATTAAAGGTCGTTTTGTCAAAATTCTCCAAAACATGAGAGCAGAAATTATAATAATTCAAGCTCTTACTGCTATTTGTTTCAACGGCTATCATCCTTCACAAGATATTGTTCTACACTTTCTTCGAGTTTTGCACGGCACACTTTCCTAATTGCCTTAACGAACGATTACCATAATCTGAAAATAACGTCTGGGAAAAAATGTGGCAGTAAATTATTTTCCAAACAACAAATGCACAATAACGCACAATTAGTTTCCTGCAATTTAACTAAAATTTGCGCGAAATCAACAAATGTTCACAAACTTTTAGCACCGACTACCCAGAGAAAAATAGGTTTTCAAAAACCTTCATATTAAACTATCCAGCCAAATCCGTTTATAGCGCAAACAAAAATCGTTCCAAACTTAGGAAAAAGGCAAAAATTTTGCTTTATTTCATGGTGTCATTGAGGTTTAAAAGTCGCATTCATCCAAAACTGACCGATAACTTAGCTCCACGATCTACGTCCGACGAGCTTTTTATGATTCTACTCATAGCTTTCTACGCAAAATTTACCGATGCGCCAAATTGCCAGAACCAAGAAAACTTTGCTAATACGTTTCTCCCCCAGTGTTGATCGGAACAATATATTTTCAACCACGAACATCACTTAAACTTTTACGGAGCTAGAAAACTCCATGGCTTACCAGCAGTGTCCAAAATTTCCACCAGCACAGGCTCACTTGAGTTGACAAGTAATTCCTTCTGGTAGAGATCTTCGATAGTCGCATTTAGCTTTTCGTAGAAACACCCGTGAACAAATCTCATCGTCAGAGCGGACTTGCCAACACCTCCCACTCCCATCACGACAACCTTTCACAATTTTTTTACTCCACTTAAAGCAGAATTAATCAACTTTGAACGAGGGTTAAATAACAGTTTTTAGCTACCTTAGAAGGCAATTTCCAAAACGTTGCTTTTACATTCAGTAAAAGAAATCTGCAGATCAATCTGGTTTCTCTAGGCTAAATAATCTAAGATTTTACTTCAATTGTGTATTATATGGTGCATTTGCTATCAAGTCTTCCTTATGATTTCTGGATTGGTTGTAGGGATTTTCGACATTCAGGGAATCCCCCCGCCCTTGTTTGTCAACGATACTTTTCCGGCCGTTCTTGTTTTCGACATCGAATTTACTTTTTGCAGTAAAAAAAAATTCGTTTTCCATTTTTGTTTTTTAATGTGATTGTTTGCTTTGGTGTTGAAATAGAGCTTGTCATTACTCATTACAATGAGTTTATACATAATAAAAATGTAAATACAAGTTATATGCTACCAGGGTGTGGTGGTTAAATGCAATCCTGGAGGTGTGGAGGTAACGGGCGCAAATGAAAATTGACATTTTAGCGGAGTAAAAAAACTGCCTTGTACTGCCGCCTCTTCTCAGAAGTGTGACCAGATTTTGCTTTTCCAGAGATTCGAATTTCGGAGCTGCTTCGCCTTTCTGTGCCAGGGGGACCAGCACTCGATGCTCCTCGCTTGCCCATATTGTCACACAGGCACAGCTATTGCACATTTGCAGATTGCACTTAGCGTTGAGTGTTGTTAACAATCAGCTAACTAATATACCGGTTTGGCAATTCGAAATTTTACAAAACAGTGCCAAAATCATCTCTGAAATACAATTATTTGCTGAAATAAGAATCACAGCAAAATAAGATCCAGAACGGATCTCTGAAAATGTGCGTAATTACAGAAAAATTGACGACGTTCATATTTTAGAACTTATTCTTATAACTTATTTTGATAAATTATAATGATGAACCAGAAACTTAAGTATTTTAATAATTTAACACTTATACGCATTTGTGGAGCTCAACAGAGGTAATGACGAGCATAAGTTTAAAAATATCTGATTATACTATTTTTGTTTCCTTGCGGATACTTGAGAAACTCATTAAATAAAATTTATAGCCTGTTTTCATTGGAGGCGAGGGCGGAAACGTGGTTTCCAGGGGGGATTTTTAGTAAGTGCGCTTTGCTTTATATGACGTCACTGGAGGTTATTATAGAACACTATTGAATTTTAAAGCAAAAATGAGACTAACTTAGCCGCCTTCTCAATTGAATTTTAGTGAAAAGCTGCTGCCAAGTGAGTTTTGACTGTTTTATTTCTGCAGTTTGTCATGGTATGAGTGTTGAAAGGTCTCATTGATGCGTGCAGTGGAGTGAGAGAAGGTTACCATTGGCTTCAGTTGATAGGTAATGGCTTTTATGGCTGGACACCAAATTTTTTAAACTTGATTTTTGACATATTTTGTTTGTTTGCTGTCTTTCCAATCAATTTCAATTAATAAAATCTTCATAAGTCCATAATGAGACACATGATCTTAAATTTCTCTTCCTTTGAAAACTAATCATCTAGATAAAAGTGAAAATTAATTTCGCAAAATAAAGAAAAATTTTTGAGTTTTTTTCTATATTTGCTTTACAATCATCTGGTTCTTCGGTTAAATTGTTTGATCAAAATTAGCTCAATTCTTCTGATTGCCTTCAGCGACATCTGACTTATAATGCTTTTGAATATGTCCATTTGACAGCAGTTTCTTTTAAATCCAACAATATTGTTTGGTCGACCTGTAAATTATTCTCTTTTATAAGAATAGCCAGATCCTTTATACTTAAAATTAATTTCTAATTCTTCGTTGCTTAGTTTGAAATTTTCTGTAATATTGTATTTTTCTAACACGAGAACTTTAATTAAGAAAAAGGAGTTCTATAAAAGTTTTCTTTGTGTTGATGTGGTTTATGTGATTTGATCACTCACTTGTCAGAACAAGCACTTGGGAAGTTCTAAAGGCAATCCTGACAAACCTCACTGATGACTTAGCTTGAGATTACCTGGCTTCGCTGATCTCATTTGAATTTGCATTCTCAATCACGATTTAGAAGTTAGTAGAGGTCTCTTATACATTTCACTCAAATAGAAATCTAATTTGAGCGTTTGGAAACTAATCAAATTACTTAGAGGCAAGAAGCTGAATAATAATGAGCTTCTTACTTGAGAGACTTTACAGTTTAAAATCTATTTTGAAACCGTGATAACTGTAGAGTTCTGTATCTCCTAAGTTGTTTGGAAAAAATATTTTTCACGCTGTAAAATTGACCATTTAAAATAGGAAAAATGTATTGGGTTAGGTTAAATTTCATGTCTGTCATTCCACTTGTTCAAGTATTCATTCTAATGACAAAGAAAATTGAGCTCAAGTGGCATTAACCCTTTTTTGCATAAGCGTCTGTCTTTTTTGAGAACCTATCAAAGTTCAATTTACATAAAGTGAAATACTGAGTGCAACAATGTCATTTACTTGTCTTAATGGTCCACATATGCTGCTTGGTCTGAATTTGTCTGTGATCAAATACTGGCTTTGTTGATTTTTACTTAAAGTTCTGCCCATATCTTTTGGGCACTGTATTGTCACTAATTACCAATGCTGGCAAGTCTCGTTGGAGTTCTCACGCGAACGGGGTATGAAAAACCCCTAGTGCCTCATTAAGTTTTGTGATATTGATTACAATCGAGCAATGCTTAAAAAGATATAAATATGTTTATAAAGTATAAAATTTTGGAGTTCCGACTTCAGATATTTTTTTCTCTGTAGAGTTATTACAGTCTAAGTAATGAAAGATCGAATGTTGTAGTGGCTTAAAAGAAGCTTATGAGGGGCTCGATTTAAAGGCTTATAGTTTTTATAACTAGATATCATTTTTTGAAAATAATTCCCGAATCACGAGCTCTAACAGTTTTTCTGTTATTGTTCACCTCTAACATTCATTGAAGTCTTCGTAAGTCAAAATTGAAGCATATCTGAATCTACCCTTCGATTTGGAATTGATATGCAACCATGAACAAAAAAACGACCGCACTTATTTCCTAAAAATTCTTTCGGTCAAATTTGGTTGTTTATAATTGTACTCATCAGTTGTTTTGATTGCTGACAAGTAGATTTGGCTTTCGTAAAAGGACCAACTGAAATTTTTTAATGCATCTAATCAACAGCAAAATGTTTTGAATTGTAATTCAAAAACACCTTTTGGAATTTTTCCCTTCAATGGAATTTTTCCCTTCAATATTGTTTCACCGACTCGTATAAAGATCACATCGGGTATAAAAATGATTTATACCCAAATCACTGTATTTCTGTTCAGCGCTATTAATTTTTGAATTTAGAGGAAGGTTTTTCAAATTTAAGCTCCAATTTCTGTTAAACAAAATTCGAATTATATTAAGGATTTTTTTGCGTATGTATATAAATGTCTCACAAATTTGCTGGAGCAATTGTTTGATAAGTTTTAAGTGCAAAAATTACTAACCTTAATCATGATTTACCTCGTCATTAGATACCTTGGGTATCCTGTACTTTAATTTGATCTGAATTTGAATGCTCAGTTTAAAATTATAATGCAGTCCAAAGGTCTTTTTTTCTTTTTTTACTTATTCACTCACTCATATGTCTACATTCAGAAATTAAGATCTAATCGAAATGTGCACCTGTTACATAACGTTACTTACGCTTAAATTACAGTTTGAGATTCAGTTTGAAAATGGGATGAATTTTGATTTTTGGATCTCAATTTTTGTTCATTGGTAAAAAATAGCATTTCACTTAATAAATTGCATTAGAGATAATTTCAGGTCTGTCGTTTCGTTTTTTCGAGTATTTATTCCATTAAAAGAAAGAAATTTGATCTTACTGGTATGAACCCCCTTTTTTCTATAGACGTGTCCTTTAAGAATCTATCAAAGTTTAGTTTAAATGACAAAATATGGACTAATCCTCTAAAAGCAGTCTATCTCTGAGTCAATTGGTAGAAAATAGAGACAAAATTGTGGATCAGCGATGTCGGAACATTCTGGGCCACTGCACATCAGCGAGCATCTTTTCTCTATTTTACTTAATATCTGTAAGAAATAATTGCAATTTATAAAAAATGTCCTGTTCTATAAAAAAAGAAAAAAAACAATAATAAAAAAGCAAATGGTTTGTCAAGCTGTAATAACCCTGGTAAATTACTTGGTGTTTACTTAGAGAAGATATCAACAACGTCAGAGCGTCAACAATTTTCAAACATTTTTGTTTTTTTTTGCTCATATTTCACATAACAGTACTGTTAGAGGCTCATGATATATGTGTATTTTTGAAATTTCGGAATCACAAACAAAAATTTGCAAAAAGTGAAAAGCTGGGCGTGTTTAAGAATAACCATTTATTTTGTATTCTATCTACCAGTTTACAGCTCTCGACCAAGAAAAAAACTTTTGTATACTTAAATTTTGTGAAGCTTATTAGAAAATAAGAAACCTGCTTGTAACCTAATTGTCGGGAATTTGGAAAAAAACTGGGAAATAAACACATCTTGGAAAACCGCAAATATGTCAACCCTCCTCAAAACGATATAAAACTTTCCTTCAAAAACGATAGATCTGTAACTTTCAAAATATGCATTAAAACAATTTGGTGCTTTGTAGGCAACGATTTTGGTACCGGAAGGTTACGACAGGAGAATAACTAAAACTCGATGAAAGACGCGTTTCAAGAAAAACTTCGCTTTCAAAAGAGCACTGATAATTATGATACTTCCAGGATTAAGAAAACGACAGCAAACGCTATATCCGCAGAGAAATTTCCTGTAGTATCAAGGCTAAATCTATTGAGGACATATAAATAATTAAATGCCGAACTTTTCATCTTTTTGGTTTCATCAAAAAAAAATTTACAGGAAAAGATTTGCATAAACCATCATATAATCGAAGCTTAACAAGAAAGATAAAATACAAATGATTAGACATCAACTAAAACCTACACTTGAAATAAATAATAGATGTAGCTTAGCACACAGAATCGGATATCAATTGGCCATACATGGCCGATTTGCTAAAATCACAGGTATCATGGCAAAACTGTCTACTTGTTTCTATTCCATAACTATTAAGGGAATCATACTGCAAGGCAGTTTCCGTTAAATACGAATGTAGATCATCAGGACATACAAGTCTTGAGAAGTTTTGAGTCGTATGTCTACATGTAATGAAAGGCACTTTTACTTTTAGTTCCTCCACAGATGACAGAACTTTTCTGTTGGTTTTTGATTTTGGCATTTCTTCGAAATTGTCAGGTTCAAATAATGACTTTTCAAATTCTTCAGTTCTTGATTTGATAATATCTAGGTCAGATTTTAGGTTGTGGCAACAATACAGCGCCGCTGGGTCAATTAAATGAGCTTCAGTGTTGAAAATGTAACCCGCTGTGTTTATTAAGCATTGTGAGCCATCTTTAAAATCGACTGTTCTCGGCTTCGCGCCTTCAGAATTTACAAAATTATCCACGTCGAAAAGTAAGTAAAGATATTTGACAGTTTCAGCAAGGAAAAATGACTCCATCTGATCTTCCAAAGCGTGATCTGAAACTCTGTTCACATGCGCATAACCGAAATCGACCTTAGCACTGCTCTCAATTGAGTGAACAACCTGACGCCCGACAGTAAGGTAATACGGATCTTTTGTGGCCTGGAATAAATAGAAAGCGCTTTCTATCAACTCTGGTCGCAAAGGGTACCCTTCCTTTCCTTTCAGCACTTCCTGTTTCTGGATATTCATGAATTCGGGCACAAATCCGAAATAACTCCACAGCGAGTAATAATTAGCAAACGAACGTTTGGCATAGTCTATTCTACCGTACAACGTCATCAAACCAGGCCAAAATGCTTCAAGCGAGTTGAAATAGGGCAAAACGGGTTTACCAGAGTTCAAACTCACCCAAAAATGCCAGTCATCCTTGTTCATGTACTTTTCAACACTAGCAATTAAAACTTCGAAGTGTTCAAACATTTCTCTGTTGCCAGTCAGAATGGAACCTTTGAGAAGATATTCGAAATAAGAATCGACAGCTGCTCCTATGGTCGAATCAGTGTAAACCCAATTACCATTTGAAACGTTTATATGGTTGCCAACTAGATCAACAGCGGACCGCGACTTGAAAAGCGAATTAAGAGCTTTAAGCGCCGTTTCTTCGTAGATCGAGTTTCCCGTTAGGCGACTCAGAGTAGCGAATTCTAGATAATAAGTTCCAACACATGCCGTGCATGTAACGGGCGTTTCTTTTGGATTTACACCTTGCTTCAAGTTGATGGTTCCGTAAGGCATACCAGTCGGCGTATCAAAAGCTTTAATCAATTTATCTGCTAGCTGCTGTGCTTTGCGTAGAAGCGGTCCATCGCAAGGCCAATTTTCAGCGGGCACGCCCATTTGATCGAACATCAGATGACCTCCAATTAACCCTCCAAGAACCCGTATATTAGTCTCGAAAAGCGACACATTAATATCCAGCTCAAAATTAAACGTGTTTTCAATAACCTTTACAACCCGGTTAAATTCTGATATGTTTCCTAACACTGCTAACGTGTCTAAGGCGTCAACAAGGGTCACACTAACACCTCCATAAGTATTATGACCAGTGCCCGTTATAGGTCGCAGCTCATCGTTCGGATACGCCTTTCGGATGTAATTGTCGTAAGCAAAGTAGAACATTTCTTTTACTTTGTCGCGATAACGATGAAGCTGGTCTGGGGTCCATTCCGAACTGGATATTTCTTCTTCTAAACCCTCAGTGAAGATAAAAACTGAGCAACTGAGCACCAAACAGGTTAACACAAACATCACCCCGACCCAATATCATTTGTCATACTGAAAAATTAAAATTGACATTAGACGGAACCTTTGCTCGATTGGATTGCTAAATGTGTATTAAATAATTTTAACCAATTTTTTCAATCAACTTAATGTTTATCAATTTATACCCAAATTTACAAAGTAAAATTTTGAAAATCTATTCAGATGTCAATCAAAAATTTACGAAAAATTGTCACTTGCTTGTACAACACTGCAGGTGAAAATCAAGACTTCTATCGCTTTTAGTAAAAAGCAAAAAACGGAAAACCGTAACTCCACGCTAACCCGAAACTAATGGTTCAGAAAAACAATTTTGAATTAAATTTTGCTCGATAATTGAACTAAACTTGGCCTTAACAAAATTATGGGTCTTTTTTTGAATTGAAAAGCAATCTTTCTGCGAGATGGACTACAAAAATCAAATCAATAGGAGCAACAAAACGGCTTCAATTAATATACTGTCTCGCTGAGTTCGATTGATCTCAGATTTGGTGCCGCTTGAGTGTTTACACGTAGCTGGGATACATTGTCTTCCGCTACAGCCCGGAGGACTTTAGCGGAAGACAATGTTTGTTATCATTTTTCGAACTCGCGCGAAATGTGGTCGAGGCACTCTCAAAGCCAGCTTCGCTCTGTTTTATCGAACCAATTTCGACCGACTGATATTTTGCGGAACGATAAAACAGAATTACTGAAAATCATTTATCGAGAATCAATTGATGAGGGCTTAAAACTCAAATTTGTATTGAATCATGTCACTTGTTCAATCTTAAATAAGTGAGACATTTTACACGTTCTAAAAACTTTGTTTTGTCTTAAAGACCGTCGTAGTTCATCGCAAAAGCCCGGTAAAATGCGGAACATAACCACCATTGATTCACATAAAACAGATAGGAATGGAAAGAACAGAAAAATATGTGAAAGAAAATTTTTCGAGTGCGAACTATATTGATTTCATTTCGTCGTTAGACCTAGCAAGGTTTCTTAGAAGAGTGTACAGGGGCTAGTATCTTTACCAATAATCATTAGAAAAGATCAGATTGCAATTAGCCGGGCATCTGAAATTGGGCTTCAAAGGTTTATCGTTTTCATTTTTGATTTTATTCTTCGAAAAAACTGCTGATTTTAGATTATTTTGCTGAGCAACTGCTAGTTAAAAAGAACTTTGAGCAGAACGAGAGAAGATTAAACCTATCCTAAAGAGGTCGCAAAATTTTACCTAAAAAATTGAAAAAGCTGTGATTTAAGATAAAGCAAATTAAAATTTTGTTTTACTAAGTAAAAAATTCAGGACAAGTCCTGAACTACAATTTAAAGAAATTTCAATGGGTACAGAAAAATGCCCGGAGATGCCCAGGAATTAACTCAGAAAAGCAGCTAAAAAAACCGATGATTCGGAAAACCATTTAGACAAAAAACGACTTCTGTGAAAACAGAAGTCAAATCGCCGCAGGTGAATAAAAAATCAATCGAGAAGACAAACCTTAGTTAAAACATCGTTTTCTAGCACCACTTTAAAAATAGAGTGAAAAAATTATACGCCCGAAAACAAATTGCGCTTTTACTCCAATTCCTGTTTCGGTGTGACCAAAATCACTACTCCAATTTGACTTCAAAAATCATGAAAATGTGTGGCCTTTTTTAAAGTAAAAACACAGTCGGAAAAAATGGAAACGACGAGAAGTAGAAAAAGACAACCTCAATTGACACATAGAACTTTCACTTTGGATCATTAATAATTAATTGATCATTAATTTGGATCATTAATAATTTGGACCATTAATTTGGATCATTAATAATTTACTAATCATTTTGGTCCAGTAATTCGAAAAATAATAATAGAACAGTATTTCACAACAATAACTGAAGAAAACTGACAAAAACTATGCGACTAAAAACAACTAGTGGCACAACACCTTGCAATACGATTAGTTTTCATTCCTGAAACAACTACTGATTGATGCAAAACCAACAAAAATTATCACAGATCATCGAAGAGAGCGCAAGGAAATTTAGGACGAAATCAAAAAATAATACCTAACATAAATTTCAAAAAAATTGAGGATATTAATACTTTTTCTTTTCAAGCATCCACCGACCCACCACCTGGGATAAACAGAAAGAGAAAAGCAAAGAAAAGAAATAAACCTGGAAACGCTTGTAATTTTTCTTGAATTTCAGTTGAAAGTGCCCTTCAGTGGCCCCTTATAAGAGCAAAATTTATACAATAGCTCTTAAATAAATATTGAACAAGGAAACTACAGCGAAAATCACAAAATCCGAACAAATAGGCGAACACCTTAGAAACAGATGAAAATAGGCCAACATTTGCTAACTACTCAATTATCTTTAACAAAAACATCTCAAAATTAATATCAATTAAGTCGAAAGTCAGCCAATATTGCTGTAAACTAATTTGAACCACAGAACGCCCGAAATGCTATAAAAATTGGAACAACAAAAAAATCTGCTAAAACGCATCCAACATGGCAAAATGTTTTTTTAAAAAAAGCTCAAAATTGAACCTAAAAGGGCTTCAGTTGGTCAAATATGCTTCGAAACGCACTATTCTTATTTCAGAGAAATGAGACAAACACCTTTTACTAAAAAAGTTGGAGTTTAAACTAAGAAAAACTGCTTTGAAAAATGCACAAAAGATCAAAAAATAATCGCTAACATTCTTTTCGCACCTAGTTTTCTCGCTCTTTCAAAAAAGCGAGGTAAACAGAAACCCTCTCCCTCCCTTTTTCTCTCTTTCTCCTCTGCTGTTTTCTTCAGTAATTTGACCTAAACACTTTTTCACGCATTTTACCCACTGTTCTGAATAGATTCCAACAAATAACCGATAAAAAAGGACGCTCAACCAATATTCCTCTTCGAGTCCAAAATAAAGACAGCGCCACGATACAATTCAAATTCTGAGAATTGACATAGCCGCTATAATAGACGCCTGAGAATGAGAGGGCGGCTATTAAAAAGATTGAATTTGTGATTTTCCCCTTCTTTTTGTTCTGAATATTTTCATGCTTAGAGGCAGGTTGACAAGGAAAATGTATCCACTTATTTTAACAAAACTTCAAGCAGAAAATCTTTTTGACCTGCCAGAGACCACAGCGGCACATTCTTGAGAAATTGTGGTGCTCTCTTTTTCAACCCGAGTGATTCAAGCTTCAAACATAAGCCGAGTTGGGTAGTTGGTTGTTAAAACTAATCATCTCAATAGTAGAGAAACCAAGCTTGTAGATATAGCTTATATTGGCTGTTAATTTTAAACTTAACTTACCAAAACAAAAGTCAAAATTAATCTGATTTGAACCTATTTCCGTCGGCCCTTTTCCTTTCACGATATTTTGTTTGCATCATTTTAACTAGTTTTTAACTTCCCTCAAGCGATCGCTCATTTAAAAACCAACAGTACAAACTCAAATCAAAGCCCAGAGTCTTTGGAGGAAAAATGACTGAAAGCGGAAAAAGTTGCAAAGGCATTGAAGTAGGAAAACGAGACACCCAAACCAAACCCTTCATAACGTTTGCCCTGTTCTCCTTTAAATTGCAACTATGATAGCAAGTTGTCCTTAAAATTAATAAACAAATAGTTAGCAACTCACTCTTATAACAGTACCACAACCAGCACGTTTAGTGCTATGATCAAACATATATTTAATGTTATGATCCTGGGATAAACATTTTTCAAGTTTGAAAAATTTGGGCTTTTACATTTGATGGAATTTTATGAACCGAGACAATACTGGTTCTCCGTTGTTGCAACATTTTAAACATAACCGACTATCGTCGGGCGAATTGCTCTCAAACGACCGGCGAGCGGTTGGCTTTGTCAGTAGCTAGCCACGGTATAGTGAGGCTAGCTTTAGCTTGATTCGACTCTGCCACTTTTAGTTTTCTAGCCTTGTTAGTAAATAAACCAAATCAAAGAGTGAGGTTTGCAAAATATTGGAAAATTTAAAAGAAAAGCTTCCAGATTTCGCAGTGAAAATGTCAAGTAACCCATCTGCAAGTAATGATCGTTAAACTCAGAAAAGGGGAAAAAACATTCAAAGCTTTTAAAAACAATTGCAAAAATTCAAGATATTAAAATCTTCAAAACCATTTCATTGTCTCAACAGACTATCCAGCATCCCTATTTCAAGCTCTAAATAGTTTCACTGGCCCATAAAGATCCATAAACTTGGAACATGATAGTTTTCCAAAAATTTGAAAAAAAATTATCAAAAAGTTGCTAAAGCTGGAGTCTTTAAAGTATTGATAACCATTCCATTAACTCTAGAAACTACGCGACAGCTTATCATCAAACCTTGGAGGAGGTCACTAGGACCCTGTTGGCGGAAAAAATGATAAAAAATTCAAAAAAAGATTTAAAAAACTTGAAATAATTGCAAATATTATTTGAAAATTGCTGATATTTGAATCTTGAAAAACATTCCATTACATCTAGAAGCTATGCAGTCATCTATAATCAAACCCGAGGTTATGTGGCTCTTGGGGCTGGAAAAACCTGAAAAATGACAAAAAATTCCAAAAAGCTTGAAAAAAATTGCAAAATTTGTAATAATAAAAGTTAAAAACTAATTAATGGCCCGAATACATTTCCGGTAACATATTATCAAACCCTAAAGGAGATCTTCAATAAGGCTGACAAACCCGAATAATGACAAAAAAAGTCAAAAAAATTGAAAAAGCTAAAATTTGTGGTGTTGAAATCATGAAAAACATTCCATTACTTTTAGAAACTATACAGTAACCTATTGTCAGAGCCTAGAGGAGCTTCCTCGGCTCTTGAGGCTGCAGAAAACTAAAAACCGGAAAAAAATCCAAACTTGAAATTGCAATTTTTATCAAAAAATTGCTGAAATGTGAGATAATAAAAAGTTGAAGACTATTCCATGGTACAAAAAAATTTTCAGTAACCTCTTGTCAAATTCCTAAGGAGGTTTTCTGGCCTCTGGGTCAGGAAAAACTTGGACAATGACAATAGATAACAAAAAAATTGCAAATTTTGTTAAAAAAATGCAAAAATTCAGGTTGTTAAAATCTTGAAAAACATTCCATTACATCTAGGACTTATACAGTAACCTATTACCGAACCCTAGAGAAGGTTCCTTGGCTCTTGAGGCTGAAGAAATCTAAAAAATGACAATTTTCAATAAAAAATGAAAAAAATTGCAAGTTTCATAAAAAAACGCTAAAATTTGTCAAAATTGAAAGCCATTCCATGGCTTTTGAAATTTTTTCAGTAACTTATTATCAAACCTTTAAGGACGTTTACTGTCCCCTGCGTCTGGAAAGACGTGAAGAATGAAAAGTAAATGTCAAAGAAACTGAAAAAAATTGCGTTTTGTCAAAAAAAACGCTAAAATTCGTGATGTTAAATTGTTGAAACCATTCCATTACCACTAGAAACTATGCAGTAGCATATTATAAAACCATACACAAGGTTTTTTGACACCTAGGGCTGAATGAACTCAAAAAATGACAAAAATTTTCAACAGTAGGGGTGTCTTCAACCTCTAAGAACCGCCCTTCACACCATAAGTATAAGTCTCCGAAACAGTTTGAGCTGAAACAGAGCTGAAATGCTCTAAGAGCACTTAATGCCCGCTGGGCGGTACCTGTTTATCCCGTTTTTGAGCAAGAAAAGTCAAAAGCGTCAGACGAAAAATCGGTCAAGCGAAAAATCGCATAAGACCGACAGGACTAATATAATTGCTACAATCTTCGTTTGGGAGCAATTAAAAAATGTATAAATTAGAGGCTTTTATCTTCCGATAATTCGGTGTCAGGGCAATTTACTCAATTCCATTTTACCCAATGCCATTTTTATCCAATGTCAACTTTAATGTATCCTATTGTTAAAATTACCAGAAAGACTATTTAGACGGCTATATAATTGCATGGCCGGTGGCATTTGATGAAACTATCACAAAAGAACATCGGATATATCAACGAAACGATCAAGGAGTATTGGGTAAGTTTTCATTGGGTAAAAAAGCGGGTTGGGTGAAATGGAGTTGGGTAGATTGTCATGTAACCGATAATTTTTATTTTTACGAAAGTTTAAAAAAATGATTACGTGTAAAAATAAGATGCTATATAAAGGCACTTGTTCTGAGAATTCATTTGCAGTAAAAGGCACTTTTACTTAAATAAGAAATATAAACTTAAGATTGCATCAACAATAAGAAGCTGCTTCAAACAATTTTTTTTGTCAGTTGGACCCGGAAGATTTACAAGCCGATTGAAAAATTGCCTCGTCTGTATATTTTATTCAAAAGATTGCTCAGTATGCCTTGCGCTTTATTTCTCATCCCCTTTGTGGGTGAGAAACAGATGCTCAAAACTTTAAGTTCCAACAAATCAATTTATTCGAAATTTGATCACAATCTATTACATTTCCCATGTCTCAATTTTTCTATTTGTTTTGATGTCAATTGAAATAGCTCAATTTTCAAACATTTTGGCTCCCCAATTGCGTATTTCTTCAGTTCTTATGGTTAACACAACAAACTAAATTGAATTCGTCAAGACGCGTGCAAAATCTCATTTATGTAGTTTCAATGTCGTGCCACGTTTTGTTGAATTTCAATTCATAACCAGGATTCTAACATCTACTGACATCAGCCGACTGTGAAGTTACAAAAAAGATGATTATTTATTTCTATTCAGTTACAATTAGTCTGTTTCTTATGAATATAATCAGCGAGACCGTTACAGCTGGATTAAGAGAAATTTATTTTGGAAGACAATAAGACATTTTTCGCTGATCACGGTTATCGTTTTTCCAACGTTTGCTTTATTCTAACTGTATAATTTGTGTTCAAATGCGCTGTTTTTGAAGCAGAGTGCTTGCGTGTCTATTTTTTGGTTTAATTTCTGTAATCAAAATTGTAAAATTTTCAGTTTATTTTCAATTTTCGTAAATCTTTGGTTCAAAATCTGTTAAAATCCTTTGCACAAAATCGCAAATGCGTGCAGCGAGTAAATTTTATTGAGGACTATCCTTGTGTTGGAACCTGAAATTTCCTCACTCAGACTTTCACGAGTAGTCCTGTTCTATCGAATGCTTATCGCCCTTACATAAGTTACGAGCAATCAATTGTAGCGGCTTTTGAAAATATTGACTGTTAGCTACTTTTAACTACTAATCATGTATTCTATCGCATTCAAAACAGAAAGTCCATTCAGTAGCTGAATTAATTCGTAAATCATTTTCAATGGACCCTTGCACTTGATTTCAGTCAGTTATAAATTGTGCACTTTGTTGTTTAAACGAGGTTTAAATGAACAATAAAGTCAATAGACAGATAAATTGATGATGTCGTTTGCATTCGTTAACGTACAGAAATCAATAGAGCAACTGTCCACAAAGCACATTAAATATCACTATTCGGCACTCAGCATTAGTGATCCCGCACCAAAAGACCATCAATAATTCATTGTGGCAAATAGCAAAAGTAAAAATACACTTTATACATGAGTTAAATCAATTCTGACTCCAACAACTTCCTGTATTCTGAAATACCCCCTTCCAAAATCTTCACATTTTTCTCTTTACAGAGCCAGACTTCTTTGCAGGTCTTTTTAATGAGATACTCGTCATGAGAGACTACAATCACGCCACCTGTGAAGCTGTTGATTGCATCGGCCAACGCCTCGATGGTTTCCATATCCAAATGATTTGTAGGCTCGTCAAGAATTAGGAAGTGAGGTGCTGACATGTTCAATAACGTAAAGGCAACTCGGCTTTTCTGACCTCCTGACAACGAGTTCAACTGTCTCAAAGCCAAGTTACCACTCACTCCAAATTTGCCCAAACACGATCTATAAAATTCTTCCTTCTTACCAGGGTACTTTTTCGACAGCAGCTCGATCGGGCAGACATTCAACTCAAGCTGGTCAACATGATGTTGTGTAAAATAGGCAATCTTTAAGTTCTTGTGCCCATGTCGGAAGCCTTTCGATGGGTGCAAATCACCAGTTAGAAGCTTTAACAAAGTGGTTTTACCCGCACCATTTCGACCAACAAAAGCGATTCTCGATTCCAAATTTGCATTAACGTCTAAATTGACAAACAGAGGGTTTTCTTTGTTATACCAAAAGTAAACTTCGCTCAGATACAAAATAGGCGAGGGCAACTTTTCACAATTGTCAAACCTGAATACAACGTCCGCTTCTTCCTCAACTGGTTTCAACTCAGGAAGTTTCTCTAGCAATTTCAATTTGCTCTGAACCTGTGAGGCTCTGTTAGCGTTATACCTGAATCTGTCAATAAAGTGTTGAATGTGTTCTCGGTATTCTTGTTGTGCCTCATATTGACGCTGTTGATTTTTCATTCTTTCGGTCTTTGTTGCTTCGAACTGATCAAAATTGCCTTTATAAAGCTCTAATTCTCTGTTGAATGCAAATACAATATCACTCGCCACTGAGGAAAGAAACCTTCTGTCGTGGGAAACGAAGAACAACGTTGTTGGCCACAATTGTAAATACTCTTCTAACCAAATGATAGCGGCTAGATCCAACATGTTTGTAGGTTCGTCGAGCAACAACAAATCTGGTTTGACGAAAAGTGCTCGAGCCAACGCCACTCGCATCCGCCAACCTCCAGAAAATTCTCGTGTTGTTCGTTTTTGATCGTTCGGTGTGAAACCCAAACCCGCCAAAATTTCTGCAGCTCGGGCTGGCGCTGAATCGGCATCAATCAGCTCTAATTGATTAAAAACTTCAGCCAAAGCAGTGGCATTATTCTCTTCTGTGTATTTCTTTTCCTTTTTCCTCAGCTCCTGCAAGGCTGTATCGCTTTCTAGGACGCTGTCAATTATGAGAGTATCGTCTCCTTGAACTTCTTGTTCCACGATCAATACGCTGATATGCGCCGGAATCATAAGCGATCCGTTTGCAATTGCTTTAAGCAATGTCGACTTTCCAATACCATTTCTGCCCACAAAACCATAGCGCCTGCCATAATTTAAATGTAAAGAAGTGTTTATGAACAAAATGTTATCACCAAATGACAGATCAAAATCTTCAATGTGAATGTCGCGACTCATGTTTCTGCCATCTGCTTCAGATTTGATATCTTTCTTTGAGATAGACTGGCTTGCTACGGCTCCTGACGGACCTTTTTGTGCATCGCTAGTTACCTCTTTTTTCTTGTTCTTTTTTGAATCCGCCAACGCTTCGTTCGCCTCGTAATCTATAAGACTGTTTTCATTCGCTTTGGCATTCCAGAAATTTCCACTAACAATGTTGGAAACTGTGTCGACCGTTGAATCGCCAATACTCACAGGAGCATCTAAAAGTTTCACTGGATTTCCATTAGGCTTATCAGCATCATTGACCTTCATGTCTTTGTACAAAGATTCGCAGAACTTTTTGACTTTGGACTCATTGGAATCACATTCCAAAAGCAGGTCACCGATGGCTTCGAAGACATCATCTGCTGAGGCAAAATCCTCTTGGCTTGATGATAACACATTCACAATATAACTGAGAATATCTTCATCAATATCACCAGAGAAACCAGATTTCACCTTAGCTTGGAAATCTACACAAACCATTTTCACGCCAATGGCTTGTCTGAAAAACACATCTGCACTAAAAATGCAAACAAAACACTACTGAGCCAAGACAAGGAGGGTGCAACAGATAAAAATTTTGGACACGGACTGCGCGACTTATGAACATCCTAAACAAGCACATACCTCAAAATTAATTAACGAAATCAAGACTGACAAAGATGTATCACGAATTCTTCGATAGGAGCTACAATGAGATGGAACCCTGCACCCAGCGAATTCTGTCTCCGTGGCTCCTGTAACCCTGCCAAGAAAATTAGGCCGCAATGTTTCAAAATAGATGTCAAGGAAACCGATTTGTGAAAATTACTTCCGATATTTAAAACAAACGTTTTCGAACTTTACGTTCATCGTCAGGTTAAAACTGTTTTACAAATTGTTAAAAGATAAAATGAATATGTATTTACATTTGTCTGAGACCACACTTAAAACAATTCTAGGAACTATTCTAAAAAATTCAATCGAAAATTTTTCCTTATATACAATATTTAGCCTATTCACAACTCATATTTGCATCTGTTATCAATTTATTTAAATTTCAAAATAGATTTAATGGAAAACTTGATAAACTGTCAGAGACAGAAGAGACCGCTGCGGAATGGCTCCCATAGTAAAGTTGTGATAATGGATGGCGGCGAACTTCCAAAGTTTGTACTTAACGTCCTTTCATTGGGACCTAAACACTACTTGAATTGTGCGAGAATAACACAATTCAGAGAAGCTTTTTGGGAGGGTGAGAAGCTTTTTGAAATTGAGGCGTCCGCAAAGTTGTATGCAAAAACGTACGCAAAACCCTGATGGATAGAGGGGTAAAGTGCACGAATACCTAAAAGCCAAGGATTTGCTGGCGGTACCTTTTGACAAAGGCTGTGGTTACTGTGTGATGAACATAGTCAAAGTACAGAAAAATATTGAAAATGTGCTAAATTCGGATCAGCAAAAACTCAAATTGTGATCAAAATTGAAAAACAGATCAAATCAGCTGTCAACAATTGATGCGGCAGGGGAAAATGAGTGACAAAACATATCAAAGACTCAGATCAACTGGTTCAAAACCAGCGAGGTTTTAGGGCCTAGCAAAGATACACGAAAAAGATACACCTCTCTGAGCTGTTCTTTCGATACCTGGTAGCAGCTATTAAAACCTGAACTGATTTCTGGCACCGTTTTTTGCAGAAACTACCAAGCGCAAACATGCAAACCAACACGCAGGATACAAGAAAAACTTTAGAGTAACTCTCGAGGATAACGAGCAGATAGTATCGCTTGACATAAAAAGTTTGTACACCAAGCTGCCACCTGTTGGAGAGGCTTTAGAAATTGTTCTAAGAGATCTCTACTCAAGCAACCTAGCTCCAGAGATCCCAAGGTCCAAAATGGAAAACTTGTTAGGGCTAGCGGTGACAAATAATCATCCTAAATGTAACGGGATCTGGTATGAAAAATCACATGGTCTAGCTTTGGGTGTATCACTGGCTGTAATAATAGAAAACGTGTGGACGAAAGCGTTTGAGGCATCACCGCAAAAACCAGAGCTCAGTAAAAATATTTGTAAATCTGATCGAAGCGGAAATCACTAACAGTGCAACCTGAGAGTGACTTTCCGAGGGAAAGGAATAAAAAATGAGACATGCAAAAACTTGTTTCATGCAAAATGTCAAAGAATAACAAATGAGGAAAACGCCAACATGCAGGATATTGTTTGGATTTTTACGCATTGCAGCAATCAACAGACAGAGGGGCAGGTTGGAGAGAAAAAATAATTAAAAGTCATGTGTATCACCTTATCTGCACAATTCGTGATGACACAGACAAGCACATAAAACTTGCAAAATAAATACAAAGAAACTACAAGTTACCTTAGAAAAACTGAATACGGAAGGAGTTTTGAACCAACTAATTGTTTTAGTATACAGAGGCAACCTTACACCAAACAATGCAAGCGAATTGAAGAAACTGTGTGACTAGCAAGTGGTTTTCATATCGCAAAAATTAAGATCATGCCTTTCCACCCTAAAATCATCTTTCGATAGAAACCTTAATTCCCACGTAGTATATGAGATAAAATTTAATGGATGCGGATCCATCTATTTTTGGCAGACAAGCCAGCATGTTACACTGGGATCAGAACGTGAAAAAGACGGATTCACAGGTAGGTCAACGTCTTGTTGACTGTGGTGGCTCCAAGAATGACACTGAATGGAAAACTCTAGATGCGTCTAGACACTCTAAATATCTTTTGCATAACAAAACGAAATTTGCAAAACCCCCACAAAAAAGATACTTATGATTAGGGAAAACTCAGAATTACCTTAGAAATACGAAAACATGGCTAAAATTGAAAAATCGTCAATAGAAATGTTGTTAGAGAAATTGGTAAAAGATATAAATATAAGTAAATATTGAGTTGCAAATAGGCTAAATATTGTAATATGGAAAATTTTTAATTATTTTTTAATACAGTTCCTCGAATTGTCAATTTGTGATCTCAGACAAAAGAAAATACACATTCATTTTATCCTTTTAAAATTTGTGGAACAGTTTTAACCTGACAATGAACGTCAAGTTCGAAAACGTTCGTTTTAAAAATCAGAATTAATTTTGTTTTTACAAGTTGGTTTGTTTTACAAAACATTACTACTCAAATCATCAAAAAAATCGGATCTACTCTTTGCCCCCCCCCCAGTGTTTTTACGTCCCCAGCTACAAATTATATGTTGTTAAATAGCACGTTACTATGTAATAAATAGCACGTGCTCCTGGGGGGTGTAAAAGAATCTAGCCCACTAAGTCGGGAGGGGGGGGGGGGCAAAACGAAAAAGATCCGAAATATTATCATAGTTTCCTAATCATATTAATATCATGACTGTGATGTTGATACGATAAATGTGCGGAAGAAACTTACAATCTTTTCTTGTATTGCTTTACCCACTAAATTATGCGCACCATTCCACACATGCCAGTTCATTAAAAACTATAATATATTAATATAGGAGGAGCACCTCGAGCGCGCAAAAAAAATGCATGCTCTAAGCGCAAACTGAAAAGATTCGAAGTTTAGGTTGAATTCCTGGGAACCAAACCATCAAAAAGAAATAACGATCTTTTCCGTTTGAAACCCCTTCGCCCCCCCAGTACGTTATCCTCTCCTAATTACAGGGCACGTGCCATTACATAGTAAATTGATATGTTAGAATATGGCACATGCGTCTGGGGGCGCAAATATTGTGCACCCACTAAGCTTACAATAAACTTTGTAAACAGTGCCTGATTGCCTGACAAACCCTGTGTGGAAGACCTCCTAATCGTAGAAGGGTTCAGAGCCAGGTGTTTTTGTATAAAATGAGATACCACATAACAAAAACAGCAGATAGTGATACAACAATTATTGGTGACTCACAGCTGAAACACCTTGACTTCCCCAACCTAAATATTTTATCGCTTCCTGGTGCAGGTATCTAGGACGTAGTCAATTTTATCCCAAAACCATGTAAATTCAAATCAATTGTTCTATTTATTGGTGGCCTCGATCTTTTTGACGGATGCCTTCCCTCCTCTTCCCCTATCGAAGAAGTTGCTGTAGAACTCAGCTGCCTAGCAGACAGCCTATTCCACGTTGCAAGTAGAGTGTTTTTAATTGGCATACCACCACGCATTACCCCAGAATCGGAGCTTGAACGTCTTAAAGAGACTTTGGAGGACCACGAGTTAACCAGAGACCGCGCAGTGAACAGAGCCTTACCAAGACGGTCGCTTGAAACCTTGTGTGTTTATCGGGGTCTGTCGGAAAGGACTTTTTCAAGGCACACTTAGCAGATCGAGACAGTGTTCACCTAATCGATTTTGGTCTCAACCAAGTTAAACTTATCCTGCGAACAAAAGTCCTCTATAAAAATTACTCAGCTGAACGAACTGTACACCCGAACGTATAGGAGTGCACGAGGCAAAGAGGCTGTGTTTGTGTCTTTCAGAGGGTATAGATAAACCATAGGTTCCTTTTCCTCAAGATCCACGGTTTTCATCTATCCCTATTTTAATTTCTAGTGAGTAATTCCAGTCTTGAATATTGACCCTAGGATCCTTACGTCAGGAACCATGGTCTCGAAACAATGAAAAACTAAAACGATCTATCCTTCTATCAAAACAATCTCTTTTCTCAGTTAACCCGAAAAAAAGCAAACTCTTGAGTGGCGATCAAAAACGAACTAACAAACGCTGTAAAACTTGCTCAACAATTATTGAAGCAAAGTCGGCCATTTTCCATTGCGTAGCATGTGGTGAATGCATGCACCTGACAAAAAAGGGTACTGGCATGTCCCAAAAGGCTATTATTGGCATCAGTAGTATTATGCAAAATGTTCTCCTAACGTGCCAAAAGTGCCTAGAGCTAAAAAAAAGACCAAATACAAGATGTAATTGTTAGCTCGAGGACTGACGAAACCATCAGAGAGCTAAAATAGGAAGTTGTAGAAATAAGAAGGGAAGCAAAACTAATGGGGAACCAACTTAAAGAGATTAAAAGTGCTAATGAAATTAAAAGTGTACAACACTCAACAGCAGAATCAAAACCTGTAGATGCTCCACACACATAGAAAAATTCTGAAAAATGAATGATTTGACGGTATCTGATTCAGAGGCATTCCTGAATTAGTATCCACTAATATTAGAGACAGATACGAACACGATTTAAAAGAGGTGAAAGCTATCGCAAAACATCTCAGTGTCACATGCAATGTCACAGATTTAATGAGATTTGGCAATTATCAGGAAGGAAAAAGTCGAACCTTGGTCGCTAAATTAGACAGTGACTATGCAAAAAGGCATATTCTACTCTTGCTGGCAAAAATGAAAGATTACGACAAACCAGTTTTTATAAGTAAACAACTCCACCCAAGTGAACAATCTATCAAAACGAGCTTCTCCAAACAGGGAGAGAAATGATAAAAAGAAGAGCAAATCCTAAAAACTTAGAATTCTAAATCTCGTACTCCAGATAGAAGACAACAGAAAATGGACAAATGTCCAAATAATTGAAAATCTTACAAATTCAAACGAATGACTATTACACTCAGAATTGAGAATTTTGACTTATATTGTACGAAACCCTAATTGATCTAAAACGGCGAAGTAACTTTGCAATCTGTGTGTCAACTGAAAACGACCTAAACATTACTTGCTTAGCAGAAACCTGACTCAATAGTGATATCACGGACGAAGCTATTTTCCTTGAAGACTATACGATTCATAGGATAGACAGAAAAACCGACTCGCGCAAAAATAGACACAGTGGAGTCCTCATTGCCGTACGTAACATACCACATGAGAGGGTTACTTTGAAGTCTGAAAATGAAGCGTTGTTATCAATGTTAAGCCAAAAGATGTTTCAATGCTGATTTGCTGCTCATACAACCCTTTAAAAAACAGTCCATACAGATGGTTGTCAGAATCTTTGATCTCTTTAACAAATGAATTGAATCATTATGCTAAAACGGAAAACTGCGACTCCATGATTATCACAGGAGACATTAATTTTGACAACACAATCTGGCAAACTCCTATTTCTAACGATGAGTATGAAAAGACGGTACTCGAGAATCTGGGTAAACATCATTTTAAGGAAATCATGAGCCAAAACGAAAAAAAATAAACTAGATATTTTCCTCATTAATAATCCCAGCAACGTAATTAACCGTTCTGATGTAAATGAAATTAACAGATCATTCAGCTCAGATCAAAAAGCTTGTAAAATACTTCTACAACTAACACTTGAATACATTCGTAGATGTAAAAGACAAAATTATGCTTTCGATAAACTTGGCTGGAAGAAGCTAAACGCACTCATAGCTAAAAATCCTTTTAACCCTTAATGCTACAGTAACGTAGACGCACTTGTAAAGCAATGTTTCAAATAGCTGCAAAATATTTTGGCAAAAAAACGTTCCAAGAACAACTAAGCACAAGGCAAGACTCCCGCCCTGGGTTAAAAAAGAAACATTACACTTAATGAAATCTGTCGCTACATTAAAGAGAAAAATTTCAAAAAAGTCAAATCGAAACTTCTAAAACTGAAGAGAAAAATATATCAACTACGAAAAAACTTAGTCGAAGACCAAGCTGAGTTTGATGAAAAAATTTTCTGAGGGAGAACATTTTCAGATCTACAGAAATATTTGTAATCCATCCATAAAAGTAGTAGGTTTCCCGAGACAATGAAAGACGAATTTGAAAACTCGAATGACGATGCACAGAAAAGTATGTTTTTTAGCGACTTTTTTGCGAGTGCTTTCCTAAAAAGTAATCAAGTTGATCAAAATCGAACCTTCGCGAAAAAGACTTATAACCATGTGAACATAAGTAAAACAACAATTTTAGAAATCCTATCAAAACTTCAAACTAGTAAAGCATGTGGCTCGGACAATATAGGTAATCTTGTGCTCAAAAACCTGCATGCTCCCTCAAAATCCTTGCTGATAATGTTTAAGGCTGCGCTATCCAAAGGTTATTTTCCATCATTTTGGAAAGTAAGTGATGTTATTCCCGTCTTTCAAGAGGAAGACAGAGCAAAAGTGAA